>NW_028254558.1:0-51116 GCF_964263255.1 Lissotriton vulgaris
AAGACTTCATCGAAGAAAAACAACTTGCAAACATCCGGATCCAACACTAGATGGCAGGAGTATGCAAAGCATGTGAGCTACAGCTCACATGCCTCGAACATTTATATATATTCACTGAAAAAACCATAGGTTTCATACCAGTTATAGTTACCTGGAAATTTTACTGACATAAAACCATTGAAATTCCCACGTTATAGTTAGTTGGACTCACTATAACTTGCACGTGTAATGCACTGCTGATGACATCACATGTTACATCACTCATGACATGGTCAGTGACATCACTCATGACATCACTGATGACACCATCCAGTGAATGTGTGCCTTTCTGAAAAATAAACATGTTTATATATGTATATGTAAAGGTCAATGGAAGAATAAATGTTTAAATAAGTGTCTTAATGGTAGTTTAAAAAAAAAATGATTGGTTAACTGGCTTATTAAGTGTATCATAGTGAATACATATATTAGCGAGTATTGTTTAAATATTTAAATGTTTGTATCAGTGTTTCACTTTGTGTATAAGTGGGTGCATGGGTTGGTGAGTAGCTACATGTGTGTTTATATGGGCTATTAGATGTATTTTTTAGTATCAGTATAAATGTCTGTATGATTTAGTGGGGGTGTTACTTAGCACACAGATGCATCAATGACTGACTCACTGTTTGTATGTGTTTTGAAGACAGCATATGTGCCGGACTGTATGGGTGAATGAGTGTGTATATGTATGTGTTAGTAAGTGAATGACTGTCTTACTAGTGTCTTTATCAGTAACTACATATGTTTTATTCTAGTATATGTGAGTATTGGTGTATATAAGAGAGTATATGTGAGAGTCAGAGATTGAAAGAGTTCTTGTTTAAATAAGTATGTGTTTCTATAAGTGATTGTTTAAGAGAGTAAGTATGTGTAAGTTTCCTTAGAAGTAAGGTGGTAGTGTGTGTATAGCTGTATATGCAAAAAAATGGATGTTCAATATTTTATTTGCATGTGTGAATATGTGTGTGAGCAACTTTTGGGAGACTGTCGTTGTGTTAACGGATGTATAGATGTCTCACTACATATGATGAGTGAGTATATGTATGACTGACTATATAGAACTGTTGGTGAATGAGTGGATGTGTATGTAAATGGTGGAATTACTGAATTGGTTGTAGTAACTGGTATAGGTATCTCCACTTTTTTGAAAATGTTAGTTTCTATTTTTGAATATGTGTTTCAAGGGTTACTTTACAGTGAAAGGAGGTCAGTCTCTCTGTCACAAGGATGGTGTCATCAGTGATGTCATGAGTGATGTCACTGACCATGTCATGAGTGATGTAATATGTGATGTCATCAGCAGTGCATTACACGCGTAAGTTATAGTGAGTCCAACTAACTATAACGTGGGAATTTCAATGGTTTTATGTCAGTAAAATTTCCAGGTAACTATAACTGGTGTGAAACCTATGGTTTTTTCAGTGAATTTAATAGGTTTTTTAAATGCTAATTCCTAACTATAACTGGTGTGAAACCTATGGTTTTTTCAGTGAATTTCAAAGGTTTTTTTATTGCTAATTCCTAACTAAAAGTCTCACTTTATAAGTAAGACTGTTAGCGCTCTAGTTGTTCTTTAGAACACGCTGGTACATACTATCACTGGGCTATAGTTGCGCTACATCTGGCTGATATTTGGGCTACATTTGTATTTTTTTGTCTCTGGTGGCCATCTTTGGGCTACATTGGGCTACATTGGGCTACATTTGGGCTACATTTGGGCTACATTTGGGCTCTAACATATATATAGCCCAATGTAGCCCAATATATATATTTTAAAAGTTAATTTTCTTAAAAACAACTGGAGCATATATCTTGAGACATAGCAAACGCACATCAGGCTACCAGTCCTTACAATTTTTCCAATTTGTTTTTTCCAATTTTTTTTTGTCTTGGAGCGCTCCCGGTGCGCGCCCTGGTGAGCGCCCCGGAAAGCGTAGTATTTTGAAGCGCCCCGGTGCACGACCCGGGAAGCGTCCCGTTAGCCCCAATGTCGCGATCGAAAACAACATCGTGACGTGTCGCGTAAGCGTGACATATCGCGTAGCCGCGCGATGTGTCTAATGACGTAAGCGCGCCGGAGCGCGTAAGGTAAGCGCATCGGGTCATGTGACTTGAAAATAACACTTTCATTGGTTCTCATCATTTTTTTTCTCCAAATAATGAAAGCCCCCTCCTTTTTTCCTCATTCTTACTTTCTTCATTGAGAGAGCAAGAGCTATTTTTGAGGAAACAATGGCATCACTTGTTGCTGCAGCTGGTGCACCCCCACCACCACCCCCACCACCAAGAAAAGAAGGTCCACCACCACAGTTTCTTGGAGGACAAGAAGAAGAGGAGGAAGAAGAGGAGGAGGATCAACAACGAAGGCGCTTCCTCCCTGAAGAACCAAGACAAAGGCACATTAAAGTGCACTTCATTTGGCTATTCTTTTCTTTTCCAGATGACCAGAAAAAGGTGAACGCCCCCAAAGTCACCTGTCTTATTTGTGACAAAGTTCTCTCCAGGGGCAATCCCTGAAAGAAATATTCCTTTGGTAATTTTACCATGATCCACCACATGGAGAGGTGGCATCCCAATAATTTAGCCCAGGCTGAAGTCCAGGAACTTCGAAACAACCCACCCCCTGTGGCCAGCACTTCCTCTTCTATACCCTCACTTTCTGGTCCTGAAGAACACCATATGGTGCCAAATATTCAGCAAAAATTTGGCAAGCTCAAATTTGTTTGCATTTTCTGTGGCAAAACACTATGCTATGGTGAACTTAGCGTCACCTTAATAAATAATGCTGTAGACAACCACCAATGCAGCAAGGAAAGAAAACAGTAATTCTTTTCTTTTTTTGCTCCTGTTGAGCCATTTCCAATTCCCTGTTTTTTGTTTGCTCCCTTAAAAAAAAAACCAAAAATATAAAATTGTTCAAAAACACAAAAAAATAAAAAAATGTTCAGAAAAATAATAAAAAAATATAAAACAACAAAAAGCATTAAACAAAGTTATTTTCAGAACTACCTCCCATTTATAAAATATTGGCAAAAAATGTAAACTCTGGCATTCTTTTTTCTCTTTTGTGCGCTTCCCGGTGCGCTCCCCGGTGCGCGTACCGGGCGCTCCCTCCGCGACGATCGAAAAAAAAAAAAAATGTTTTGCCCCGCGAGGCCCTTTTATAGCCCCCACATCAAACCTAGGGGGTCAGGGTGAGTCTACCCTGCCCCCTTATGGTCATTTCCCCCTTTGTTTTGGCCACCTCTTGTGTCTCGATCCTACCGAGACACAAGATGGCGGCCGCTCGGACTGTTTCGAATGTTTACAGACACCTGAGAACCAATCAGATTTCTGCGCGCAAGTCGCGTGGCGCGCCCGGAGCGCTCCCCGGTGCGCGTACCGGGGCGCTGTCACAGATATATATATTTTTTTGAACCTAAATTACTCAAAATCCACTGGAGCACATATCTTGAGACATAGCAAAGGCACATCGGGCTACCAGTCCCTACAATTTTGCCAAATTCGGTGGAAATCCATTCAACCGTTCGGGCTAAAAGTGAGGTCGACCGCCCTATGGAAATTAACATGGGGAAAACGCGTTTTGGGACCCCCTTTTATCTCGGCCCCCGCTTGACAAATACCCCCTAAACTTTCAGGGAAGGACCGGGGCGCCACGAGGCCATTTTGAGGAAGTTTTCAGGCAGATTCGTCAACTGGCGCCAAAGTTATTCCAAATAGAATTTTGAGATTTAACATTGAAAAAAATCCTAACTATAACTACCTACTGGCGACCGCCCCGCCTCCCGCCTCCCGCCGGACTCCAGCAACATCCGATGCAGCCCGCGCGGTGCACACGCCGACTCCCTCCCTCCTCCCTCCCCAGCAACATCTCCAGCCACGTACCTCTCACTGCTCCTCCGCTTCCCGCCGCTCCTCCCCGCGCTGCCACTGCTCCTCCGGTTCTCACCGCTCCGCAGCTCCTACCGGCGCTGTTGTCCTCCGCTCTTCCTGGTTCTGGTGAACGCCGCTCCTCTCCTCACGCAGACGTCGCGGCCGGCGCTAGTTGCAAGGGACTACTTTTTTTAATGTATTAATTTTTTAAACAACGTTTTATTTTTATTTTTATGTAGCCTATGTCCTTCTGCTTATATATATATATATATATATTCACTGAAAAAAACATGGGTTATAGACCACATATAGTTAGGAATTAGCATTTACAAAACCTTATTTTACTCACACAAAACCATTGAAATTCGCATATATAGTTAGTTGCACTAACTATATATCGCGCACCCGCAATCCACTGCTGATGATGTCACATATTACATCATTCATGACATGGTCAGTGACATCACTGATGACATCACTGATGACATCTCAAATGACATCACTGATGACATCACTGATGACAACATCCAGTGACTGTATGTTTCTGTAAAGTTAAAATATGTCTTACATATTGAAGAATGAGTGGATGTATAAGTGTCTGGATGAAGGATTTAGTAGGTGCATATCTGACTGTATGAGTGAGTGATTAAATGTGTCTCACTGAGTGCATGGATTAGTGACTAAACTGTCTTAATTTGTGCATCATTATGTCTGTTGTTCTGTAAACTGCTGCTTTTGTTGATCAGTAGCTATATAAGTAACTATTTGAGTTATTGATTGGTTGCCCAAGTATTTGTATGGGAGACTGAGTGTGTGTGTGGGTGGCTGGGAAGTGTTTGACTCTGTGCATAGATGTGTGAGCAGTTGATTCACTAGATGTATGGGTTCAAAAGTGCATGTGGAAACAGCTGTATGGGCGGTTGACTGTGTGCATGAGTGTATTGGTGAGTGAATGGATTTCTCAGTGCTACATGTCAAAGTAAGTACATATGTAAAACACAGTACATGTGAGAGTTGACATATATAAATAACTGTGAATAAGAGCCAGTGAATGTGAGAGTGGCAGTATGGATCATTGTGAACATGTATCAGGGATTGTATAAGAGAGTAAATATGTGTTAGTATATGTTTGAATAAGTAAGGTGTGTATAACTGTATAGTTGTGATGTCATCAGTGATGTCATTTGAGATGTCATCAGTGATGTCACCAGTGATGTCACTGACCATGTCATGAATGATGTAATATGTGACATCATCAGCAGTGGATTGCGGGTGCGGGATATATAGTTAGTGCAACTAACTATATATGCGAATTTCAATGGTTTTGTGTGAGTAAAATAAGGTTTTGTAAATGCTAATTCCTAACTATATATGGTCTATACCCCATGTTTTTTTCAGTGAATTTTCAAGGTTTTGTAAATGCTAATTCCTAACTATATATGGTCTATAACCTATGGTTTTTTCAGTGAATTTCAATGTTTTTTTAATAGCAAATATCAAAAGCTTTAAAATGTCAAGTACGTGGTAGGTAAAAACATTTTCGTGTTTTAAAGATGGCTCTGGGCAACCGTGGAACTCGGACGCTTGACTGCTAGGGCATGGGCCCCATTCCCAAAAGAGTCCCCTCAGCCTTGAAGATTTTACAACAGTCACCGGGACCCCCGACTCCCGTAGACTTCCGGTGGGGAGCGACTGCCATGATTGCTCGCGGAATGGCCATGACGTAGCCACGAGATGGTGGTGCTCTCATGCTGATGCCAGCGTCAGTCTGAAACATCCAGAAACACTGTAGACTACCAATTCGATCACTTCCGGTGGAGCCCCAACGTGACCCGGTAGAGAAGAACTTGCCCTCCCCTCTTTGACTGATGGTTCTTGTTGCCTGTCCCTTCTGTTGTCATTTAACAGAACTTTTTGGACTACTGAAAGGGGTTGTGTTCCGACCGCTGGTTGGTGGAGACATTTTGAATATATTCTGGACCTGCGTTGTCGCGTAATGCGTCATATGACGCGCCGCGTTAGTGCACCCGGAAGTGCTCCGGTGCGCGAGGCGCAGCTTCCCGGAAGCGATCCAGAACGCGGCGCGCAGCGCGTAACGTAAGCATAACAGGTCATGTGACTTGTTAATAAAACTTTTCATTGGTTCATTTTACTTTTGTTTTTTTAATGATGGAAGGCTTGGTCATATGACCTAAAAATAACACTTTTCATTGCTTTCGAACATTTTTTTTTCCCAAATGATGAAATCCCCACCTTTTTTTTCTCACTCTGACTTGTAAAGCAAAGGACCCAGATGCATTTACAGTTTACAACTAACAATGTTCCAGGCTAATGTATTTTCCCGGGAAATTTACAACTGTCCTGCAAGTAAAATATTCCTATTTCGAGAAAAAGGGCGTTTCTTCGTCCCATGAGGGAGCCGTTGAACAAAAGAGGCTCGGCCTGCTGTCTTAGTCGCTGATAGGCATGAATATCGGATTCTTATCAATCACTTTATGTTGCAGGAGTGGAAAACACAACAGCCCTTGACCATTTATCTTTACTGCGTTCCTGCGTATTATACCTTTTCACCGTCATGTAATCGGGCTGCTTTATTTCACTTGCCTTTTACTGATTCGAAAACAGTGGCTATTATTCAAAACTTTACCAATCTAGGTACTACTACCATGTTTTGTTTTAAAAACCTTTATTGTGAAAATGTCAGTATACAAATACGGGCCTATAACCACGTGGGCCGGCCACGGAGCAAACTGGAATCGATTATGATGAGGGGACATTTACACTGTAGAAGAACGTAACGGGCGGGCCATTAGGTTGCAAGAACTAAGGTGTCTAACAGTTGCGGAATCGGTGGACGTACATTTTATAATTAAAGTACGACAGGGCCAGTTACAATAAAATTATCTAGATATACATTTGCGGGCAAGTACCATGGGTGACCTTAATTCGAACTTTCAATAGTACAGTAATCAATAACACATCAGAACTTAATATCAATAGGGATGTCCAAATGTTCAATCAGTACTCGTCCCCGCCCGCCATGTGCTTCAAAACTGCATACGTATCTCATGATATCAAGGTTGGGCAACCAGTACACAACAAGGAGTTACGAGTCCCATTTATACCGGCCCCATTTTGGGCGAGGCCGGGCAGGTCCAGGATATAGTCAAAATGTCTCCACCAACCAGCGGTCGGACCAGAACCCCTTTCGGCAGTCCAAAAAGGTTCCGTTAAATGACAACAGAAGAGATAGGCAACAAGAACAATCAGTCAAAAGAGGGGACACTTTCGGGAATGGGGCCCATGCCCTAGCAGGCAAGCGTCCGAGTTCCAAGGTGTCCCAGGGCCATTTTAGTGGACAAGGCCCAAATCCAAAGAGCCGGCTGCCATTTTGAGAGTCCTGTTGCAGCCGCCTATCGCTGCACCGCAAGAGTGGGCGCAATTCAGCTGGATGGTGGGCGAGACGCTGTAGCCGCAAGAGCGGGCGCAACTCAGCTGGATGGCGGGTGAGGCACTCTGCCGCAAGAGCGGGCGGAACTCAGCAGGACGGCGAGTGAAACTCTAAGAGGCGCCCCACTGCAGATGAGGTGCCTCCACCTGGGGAGGCGGGAGAGGCCCGTTTGCGCCGCCTCCCCCCCCCGGGCACCCCACGCCGTCTTTCGGCACAGCATTGTAGGATGGCCACACCAGTGAAACTTGCTGGACACCACCTCGGTGCCATCCGGATCTCGGCGCGTTGTGCTGCCTTCGGCCTACTGTAGCAGCAAGTGCGGGCGCAACTCAGCTGGACGGCGAGTGAAACGGTAAGGGGCGCCGCACTGCAGATGAGGTGCCTCCACCTGGGGAGGCGGGAGAGGCCAGTTTGCGCCGCCTCCCCCCCCCGGGCACCCCACGCCGTCTTTCGGCGCAGCATTGTAGGATGGCCACACCAGTTCGACAACTTGCTGGACACCACCTCGGTGCCATCCGGATCTCGGCGCGTTGTGCTGCCTTCAGCCTATTCGCACATCGGTCCGCTACTGACGCCGCCTCACAGGCCAACAAATTTTGTAGGCTTTTTATAGCCCAAAGCCGCATAACAGGTCATGTGACTTGTTTATAAAACTTTTCATTGGTTCATTTTACTTTTGGTTTCCTAATGATGGAAGGCTTGATCATATGACCTAAAAATAACACTTTTCATTGGATTGAAACATTTTTTTTTCCCAAATGATGAAAGCCCCACCTTCTTTTTTCTCACTCGGCAATCCAAAAAGGTTCCGTTAGATGACAACAAAGGGGACAGGCAACAAGAACCATCAGTCAAAAGAGGAGAGGGCAAGTTCTTCCCTACCGGGTCACGTTGGGGCTCCACCGGAAGTCATCGAATTGGTAGTCTACAGTGTTTCTGGATGTTTCAGACTGAAGCTGGCGTCAGCATGAGAGCACCACCATCTCGTAGCTCCGTCGTGGCCATTCCGCAAGCAATCATGGCAGCCGCTCCCCACCGGAAGCCTGCGGGAGTCGGGGGCCCCGATGACTTTTGTAGAATCTTCAAGGCTGAGGGGACGCTTTCGAGAATGGGGCCCAAGCCCCAGCAGGCAAATGTCCGAGTTCAAATGTGTCCCAGGGCCATTTTAGTGGACCAGGCCCCAATCCGAAGAACCGGCCGCCATTTTAAGAGTCCTGTGGCAGCCGCCTATCGCTGCACCGCAAGAGTGGGCGCAACTCAGCTGAATGGCGGATGAGGCACAGTGCCGCAAAAGCGGGCACTAAACAGCTGAATGGCGACTGAAACGCTAAAGGGCGCCCCACTGCAGCAGAGGAGCCTCCACCTGGGGAGGCGGGGGAGGCCCGTTCGTTCCGCCCCACGCCGTTTTTCGGCGCAGCATTGTAGGATGGCCAGACCAGTGCGGAAACTTACTGGACACCACCTGGGTGCCGTCCGGATCTCGGCGCGTTGTGCTGCCTTCGGCCTATTCGCACAACGGACCGCTACTGACGCCACCTCACAGTCCGACGGATTTTGCCGACTAAAAGACAAACCAAAGCAGCCCATTGTTGCTTTGAGATGGATGTTGCGGCAGGCTGCCATGTAAATAGTTGTTTAAAATTTTTTAACGTGTTTACTTTGTTGGAGCGTTGTATATATTTATAAGTTATTAAAGTGTTATAATCCTACTACTTTGTTGGAGTGCTATATATTTTTAATGTGACACATAATTGTGAAGACTTTGATGTACAAAAAGGCATCCCTGGAATCTTCCGCTTCAGGCTCGGTCCCACACACCCTTACAGTGAGAATCCCCTCCCCAATCACAATACAGGATCGTTATCAGATAGTAGGAACGCGTGTGGTGTGAAGGATCTCATTGGGTGGGGGCCTTGATCTACTGTAACTCCTTTGAAGAGGGGTGATTCTTTACAGTTGGGGCCATAAACTACATCCGCAGGGCTAGGTGATAGCCTGGGACCGGCCTGGACAATCAGACACAGAGGAAGAGGAGTGTCAGAGGGTGCGGTAGTGAATAGGGTGAAAGGGAGGTGTCGGGCGGGCACAGGGTGTGATTCTCAGGGAAGAGCAGCGCAGATGGGGGGAGGTTTATGGCCCATGCATGAGAGAGAGAGCGGGGTGACCAGTGCGTGGGGGAGATGCTTGCGAGGGTGGGGAGCCATGCTGAGGATCGGCGGCGTGCAGAGAGTGGGTCTGGTCAAGGCATCTAAAATGGCTGCCGTGCACGACAAAAGTGTGGCATTGGAAAAAAGGCAAGATGGCGCAGACAATGTTTATCAATACGGATTAATTTATAACAATTATTTTTAACAATATATTTACTCGCAGTGACAAAATGGCGGTCAACACTTCCTGATTTCCTTCGAATCGAACGTTAACAGACGTCACGCAGCCCCAAAAAAAAAAAACGCTCACGCGCAGCCGCTGGAAGACATGTATCAACATATATGAGCATCCTCAGCCACCCTCAGAAAACATAGGGGGTCAGGATACGTCTCCCATACCCCCTTATACCCATTTCTCACATTGTTTTTCCTCCATCTTGTAATTTAATTAAAACGAAACACAAAATGGCGAATTCCCATTTCGCTACCAGGTTCGCAAACTGGGAAGGGCTTCTACCGCGAAAAATCAAATTTTTTTTATTTGCCTCACGGGACCCTTTAATAACCCCAACATCATTCCTAGGGGGTCAAGAGGGGTCTACCTTGCCCCCTTTCATTAAATTCCCCCTTCGTTTTTCTCCTCCTCTTGTCTCTCAATCCTACCAAGAGACAAGATGGCGGCCGTTCCGGACTGTTTAGAATGTTGACAGACACCGGAGAGCCAATCAGCTTCGCTTCGCAAAGTTCCGTAACGCGAAAAGTACGCGAACCGGAGCGCTACCCGGGACGCTGTCACAGATATATCTGTTTTTTAAAACGTTAATTTCTCAAAATCCACTGGAGCACATATATTGAGACCCAGCAAAGGCACATCGGGCTAACAGTCCCTACAATTTTGCCAAGTTTCGTGCAAATCCATTCAGCCGTTCGAGCTAAAAGTGAGGCCAAACGCCCTATGGAAAAATGAATGGGAAAAACGCGTTTTGGGACCCCCCTTTTTTCTCGGCCCCCCTTGACGAAACCCCCCCAAATTTTCAGGGGCTGCTCAGAAACAAAATGTGCCATTTTCATGAAAATTTCAGCCGATTCCGTCCACAAACGCCAAAGTTATTAGACATAGAATTTTCAAAAGTCCCATAGAGAAAAAATCCTAACTATATCTACCTACTGGCGACTGCCAGTAGGTAATATATATATATATATATATATATATATATATATATATATATATATATATATATATATATATATATATATATATTCACTGAAAAAACCATAGGTTATAGACCATATATAGTTAGGAATTAGCATTTGCAAAACCTTGAAAATTCACAGAAAAAACCATAGGTTATAGACCATATATAGTTAGGAATTAGCATTTACAAAACCATATTTTACTCACACAAAACCATTGAAATTTCATATATAGTTAGTTGCCCTAACTATATATCGCACACCCGCAATCCACTGCTGATGATGTCACATATTACATCATTCATGACATGGTCAGTGACATCACTGATGACATCACTGATGACATCTCAAATGGGGGGAAATGCACACGGCGGACAGGGGAGGGGATGGAGCGGGGACAGCAGAATGAGGGTGTAAAGCAGCCGGGGCCTTTGAAGTGAAGCTAATCTTCACTTCAAAGGTGTGGGAGGAGTGCGCCTGAGGGAACAGACGGCGATATGGTAATGTGCACACGCATTTTAGGTCAATGCACTTGCGCATTGACCTAAAAGCCACGGGCACAGCTCCAAATTTCCACATTTAGTTAAACTTTGTTTAAAGCTCTGTAGACTGAAGCCCTATAGTAGGTGAATGTGTTAGAAATGTAACGAAAAGAGTAGAAAACATTTACCTTAAAATTCTTGATAACTTATTCAATTTTTTTTCATACTTTCAATCTGTGAAAGAGAGAAGAAACATTTGAAAAATATTAAAACATGTATTTAAAAATTAGAAAAGACAAGGGAAAAGGTTGAAGGACAAACAGTTTTTCAACAACTTTGACATTTACAGAAGCCTCTGCTTCTCTAGGCCCCCTACACAGTCCTAAAGATATATATTTTAAACTAACAGTATCTTGATGCTGATGAAGTGAGGCCTATTTTGGAACATGGTGCATCTTTTGCACTGCTGATGTCTCACAACAGTGATGCAATGGCAGCGCAAAAGAGATGTAAAGCCATCATAAAATTGTCCCTAACATTTTAAATGATTGTTTCAGGATGCAAATAAGATGTGTCCTTTCCAGAGGTTTGTTTGAGGTGAGGCCTATTCAGGTTTCAAAATAAAACAGTACCCAGAAGTGCAGCACTGTATGCATTAACTTTGACACTTACACAAGCCTCAGTTTCTCCATGTCTACCTCACATTTCTAAATGTATATCATAAGTACAAAAAGTAGAGAATTAATTATACATGTTAAATGGTTTATTTTTGCTGTTCTCAGAATGTATCAAATTTCACTAAAATCAGTGACTTGAAGGTATTCATCATGTAACAGCGGGGAAAAAAAAACACAATCAAAATGATTGTGTTTAAAAAACCCATACAACATAAGAAATCAGAATTCAAAACTCCTTAAAATTAACTTACTTTCCATGACGTCGAAGGATGTCCTATGAACAGCTTACACTCTGTTGTGCTATTAATATTTTCAGCCCGCCACTTTCTGAAAGAAAACCTCTATCGTTTTGAAAAATATGTTACATACGATAAAAGACTTCTCACATTCTACCACATGTTTCCACATGGCCAAATCATGTTAGAGCGATTTACAACTCTTGGAATTCCGTCATTTTTAATTTTCGCAAGTTTCAGAAAGAAAACGTTTAAGATTACTTTCACAATCCTGGACTACTAATATCTTACCCTTCTTGCTCACTCATGTTCTACTTTTCCTATGACACTGATACTGCTTACTATGAAGCAGACTTACTTGCATCAGGTTTATATAGTTGGATTTTTAAAATGACATTATAATCAAAAGTTTTGACCAATAATCTAGACAGCATTGCAGACTTACATTCCCTCTACTCCATGAACCTCTTGAAATTCCTCAGAGCACATCCCGAGATTCTTTCCCTAACATTTTGGTTTTAAAAACACCAGGTAAGAATTTTTAAGGTCATACTGCAATTTTTTTTTGAAAGTTATAACAGAATCGTTGCAGAATGACCAGCCGTTTCTAGACTTTAAATAAGCTGTGTAATGTCCTGATGTTGTTGAAGGACCGTCATGATATATAATTGCTGCAGTTACAAAAGTCCTTCCTGATATTGACAACTGCGAAGCAACAAATTTTTTTATTAAAGTTGTCAATTTTGTTCCATCAGGCCTACATCGTTGGAACATTAAAATGACATACTGGCCATATCTTCGTATAAATAATGTTGACATCATTTCAGATTTACATTGGCTACACTCCATGTTGTGATCAGCTGCTTTTACTAGCTTATTAAAGGACACTGATTTACTGTCTGGCAAAGTTAAATATATAAATCTTTCTGAGTCTACACTAGTAGTACTTGATACCCTACAGTTCTCGCAGTCATGCTGCCAATGATAAGAAAGTCCAAACAGGTGATCTACATCTACACCCTCATCTTGCAATACATCAAGCATATACATTAAAAACTCCTGACAATCCTGCTGAATATTTTCAGAGAATTCTGTTTGACCTGAACATTCGTCTAACAGATAACGAACTTCAGACACACTTTCTACTTTTGTTCTATCAGTGCTACATTTCTCTAACACAGAATTCAACAAACAGCATAAACTTTGTTCCGAATTGATCACAATCTGTTCTTTTAAAGTCTCTAATGAAAAGACAACATTAACAACTACATTAGCATAGCAGTTGACACCAGAACTGTTTTCAAATTGAAAACCGACAACATCTTCAACAGAATCCATTTTCTTTCTGCTTACAATTTTCGGTTCATCGACTTTTGGGCTTTTTGCTACAACCTCCCTACTATTACTGATATTTCTTCGTTTCCGGCCTACCACACGTTTCTCAAACAAAGGATATTGAGGCAAATGTGGCGCATACTCTCTTCTTAACCTATTGTATTCCTTTACACAATCTAGATCCGCACAAATGTTTGTGACATCACAGTCAATCAAGTACAATCCCGATAAACTTCTAACTCGTGACAATGCCACATATGCCATACCCTCCTTGAACACAGAACTGCCAATATTCACCAATGCACTGTCTACACTTAAACCTTGCGATTTATGGATTGTCACCGCATATGCCAAGCAAACAGGAAACTGCTTACGGCGAACATATAAGTCTTTAACAAGCAAAAACCTAGCAGAGCAACGACCAATTAGCTGTACTTCCTCAATGCCATCAAATTTAATTTTTAAAAATTCAATTCCATCTCTACTTCTGTATTTCTCAAAATCAACAACATTACCCATTGATCCATTTACCAGACCTCTTTCAACATGTAAATTCCTTCTCAAAATGATTCGGCAATTTAAGCACACATTCAAAGTCTTTTCAAAACCCGCAGTTTTAGATATAGTCTTCTCTAATGAATCCAATTTTGATTTCAAATTCTTAGACAAAATAATTGTTGATCCCATATGCTCTATTCTGTCAATAGCTTCCAGTTTCACAATCTCTTGCTTTTCTAAATGGAACATTTTGTTGTTGAAGATGGCACATTCTGCAAGAGTTGGCATCAAACATATTCCGGATTTCTTCTCAGTAATTTTCTGAAAAATATTCTCAGGCACAACGTCTTGTTCTGGATATAAATTTGACAGTAATCGTGCTTGTAAAGCTTCTTTCCCATGCTCGGTCACTTTTCCAATTCTAACATCTTGTAGAATATTCTTGTAATCTTCATCCTTCGCCTGACGCATATTTTCATGCAGTTCAGCATAATTGAAGTTTAACCATATATTGACGTTGCCAATGCTCCCTAGGCACTTCCTGGTATCTTCATGCGTGAGCATTTTGAACACAGGTTGTCCTTTCACTGGTGTCAGCTGCAGAAGATCTCCGAAAACAATGATGTGTTTGCCACCAAATAACACATCATACTCAGTTTTAAGAACTTCTTGCATTCTCAAATGCACAAAGGCAAGCATGACATTGGAAACCATGCTTACTTAGTCAATGATAAGAAGTTTCATTTTCCTCAAGACTCTTGAAACTTCACAACAAGCATCTCCAGATAACTTGTGGTATTGTAATTTGTTGTCATGCTCCACTGGCAGCATCAGTAGACGATGCAAAGTAATACCTTTAATGTTATGTGCTGCCAGTCCAGTTGGAGCGGTGACAACACAAGACAGCGATGACTCAGTCCTTTCCTGCAAATAACAAGAAATTGCTTTAATGAGGAAACTTTTTCCAGTTCCCGCTTCTCCACTCACGTACAGTCGGACAGGCTTCAACGACGTACACGAGCACTCTTTCTTCTCATGACTTAATCCATGATCAATTTGCTTGGTAACTTCGTCATATATTTTCCTCTGCTCGACGTTGAGTTGTTTTTCCAAGTCTTCTAAGTTAACCGCATCCTCCTGAGCATGTTCCACGACTCTTTCCACTTCATTCATAGCAGTGGCAGCTTCATTTTCGATAACAGGTCCTCCTAGTGGATCCTGACTCAATGAAACAGAACTCTGACTGTCCTGAGAACTGTCTCTGGCAATCTCGGCTGCAATCGTTGCTTCCTGCTCAATTTCCAAAGTCAACATTTCTTGATATTTGGGAAAAGCAGGACATTCTATGTTCTCCTTGGCGGCAG
Source organism: Lissotriton vulgaris (assembly GCF_964263255.1). Lineage (NCBI taxonomy): Eukaryota > Metazoa > Chordata > Amphibia > Caudata > Salamandridae > Lissotriton > Lissotriton vulgaris. The sequence goes on from NW_028254558.1 coordinate 15,297, forward strand.
TGAAAGAGTCTTCATAACAGAGGAAATCTCCAAGCAGTTCCTCTTCTGCACGCCAAGGCTTGAAAAGTTGCAAAAGTGCTAAATAGAAAAACTCCTTTTTTTCTGGAGATTCGCCACTCAATTTTCGATGGTTTACCAAGTGGCATTTTCTTTGTTTGACCAGACATCCCTCACTTCCAATTACAGCATACACTCCTTTCTCAATATCTTCTTTAATGTTCCTCTTGAATATGTAATTTTGTAGAACCTCATACAAACAAACATTCTCAAGGTGACTACTTCGATTTGGATAATATGTATCCAACATGTTGGTCTTCAAAATGTCGGTACTGTTTGGCTCCTTTTCCGCCAAATACTCAATTTCCCGCACAGGTTTCAGAACTCGATTACGCGTTGCAGCAAGACCAAGACTCGCCCAAACGATACTCCTGGATTTGGCATAGAGACTTGCTGAAGACAACCGGTCAGAACATTCGTAAGCTCCGATTTCTCGATGCGACAACATCTTCAGACTGAAACTGTACAACTTCTTGCTGAGGCTCTTTTCATGGGAAATGTCCTCCCACATATCCTTCAATTCTGTCTTTTCTTTTTTGGTGATGTAAGATGTCACATACCGAGCCACAGCCATACAGTTATCAGCCACAAACTGGATATCCATGTTAGCATTCCAATTGGACAAAATCACTGGGTTGTAGTCATTGATGTACTTGGACTCTTCGTTCCTTTTCAAATTGTATGTATTTTTGGGTGATTTCCTCGTCACATTATGTCGCAGAGAAGACATCAAACTGTTTACTCTTCCTTTAGAAATCACCGGTCGTGGAAAGTTGAAACGACATTTGGTGTAGAACTTGTCCTTGTTTCTGAATTTACGACGACAGTACTTTCCACAACGATGGCTTTGGAAACGTAGAACTTGTTCTCTTAGGCTTTTCTTCTCCTTTGCGTTTGGAACAGCACACGTAGAATACTGTTCTATGAAACTCATCACTAAGTCATCCGGATCTGTTCCAAATTTAGGTGCATCCTTGATCCACAGCAGCAAATGTATATGAGGAGCACCTCTTGCTTGGTACTCCTTTCTCCAGAAGAAATCCAACACCTCTCCAAGAGGTGGATTATTCTTATTCATGATGAAAGACATCTTAGCTTCAAATCTATGATTGAAGTACCTGCATACATTGACTGGATCCAAAGAGCACAGTTCTCCGGGTGTCTTGAATTTGATGTTTTCAATGTTTCCATTTGCCTCTCGTAGAAATTCAAGTAAGTCTTCCCAGCCATACTCGGCACAGCTCAGAGTGAGGAACCATGTCGGAGTTCCTAAGTTCCTCAGCATACATTTTAAATCACCATGACGACGGTACCAGTACTCATTAGTACCACGCTGACACGCCATGAGATTAATTAGGTGAGAATCCAAAATACTGTCTTGGACATTGACTTTATCCATAAAGTCACTTGCCGAGATGTTTCGCATCTGTATACCACTTTTCAAGATGTGGTTCACTGCATATGACAGTCCAGACAGATCGCTTTCAAACAGGAGATGAAACAAATAGGGAATGCATTGTCGAAACCTAGCATCTTCTGCATACAATCGTAAAGTCCGGTATTCAGAAGCAGGAATTTGATGAGGTTGCTCATCATATCTTCCTCCTTGACCTGTTGGAAATAGCTGTGGGAAACACAGAGCTTCCAAACTTTCCTCCCAAACACTAATGGGACTCCCTTTGGCTTGTTTCATTTGAAACAACTCAATAGCATTCCCCATGACTTCCTTGGAATGCAAAGGATGAACACTATAATGTTCATATATTTCTTCACTTTTAGAGGCTTCTACTTTCTCAATTTGGCCAGCACACAAATCGCTATCCTCTTCATCACTTACTTCCTCTTCTGCAACATATACATTCTTATAGTACTTATTATTTTTTTTCAAATACAATGTTGCCTTTTTGACTTTCCTAACATCCACTAAATCTTGCCATATTTTCTTATTCTTTGTCGGAACCCCATTAACTAAGATAACCAGAGGTTCCTCTTCCACTTTTTCTACTCCAATTGTGTTAATGTTTTTGTTCAAATCTAGAGGCAAATAAAAAACTCTTCCCTTTAATCCTCTCTGTAAATCTGATGGAGGCAACTTCCCTGTCTTTGGCTCCATTCTTACAATAGCCTGAAAGGGATGGATACTTTGAATCAAAATAGATTCATAAGTATTTAAATCCTTCAATTCAGAAGGAATCTCAACCAATTCCAGATTATTATGAACCGCCCTAGCTGGCATCTGGTTTTGGTTTAATTAGTTACAACAATAAGTACACACACGTTGATCCGATCCCAAATCAAAACAATTTTCTACCATCAAGTATGTTGCGAAATCCTTCCATTCACTATTATTTTCCCTTTCAGTTTTTGCATATAAATCCACTAACTTAGTCTGATTCTTATAATAAGTCCGTCGACAACACACACAAGTGAAATTAGGCCTCTCACTTGATTTCACCTGAAACGTGGCAATTTCTTTCTGAAAATTATCTGTACTGGAAACCTCTACATTATCTTCAACATTACCCGCTACTTCTGGGTCAATTTGAACATCCTCATCTTTACTTCCAAAGTAACAAAACTCAATTTCTTCACAAATATTCTTCACATCTATTTCAGAACCATGGAAAAGAGCAGCACATACTTGTTTAAGCATAATTGCTGGACTCTTAGCATAATACAACATTCTCACTAATTTCCTCACTTTATTATGATGCACTGCTAGCATCCTGAAATGATGAAAAACACTCTGGCATACTCTCCTGGAAAGACAAGCCAGTGAATGACCATGCAAACCTGTCACTTCTCTCACTCTGCAAGGATCTAATTCTTGCAACAACTTCATTTTCTGCTTCAAACTTTTCTTATTAAATGTCCGTACAAAATCACAAAGCAAATTGATGGAATCCTGTCGCACAATGCAAATACTACTACACTTCCAAATGTACACAGGACCCTTAGGACGTCTTCCTAAAACCTCATTACCTAACACCTCTTCTGTCTCTGTTGTCACAAGTTTTTCTTTTTCAACTGGACAACCATCTTTCACTTCATAAGCTCGACCACTTGTGTCAACTGAAAGCACCAAATCATTATCCTGGAAATAACTCTCCTCATTAAAAAATACCTCACAACTTGAACTATGCATCCATTCTCCGGAAAAAACTTCACAAAAATTACTACGATTAACTACTCTCTTCCATCTACTATTTGATTTGAAATCAGAAATTACCTTGTTTAGTTTCCTAATTGTATTGATTACCAAAATAAATAACTTTCGCTTAATTTCGAAAGCCTGATCAATAATTTTCTCTGCATTTTTCTTTTTCTTATAAAATGCCACTTTCTGTTGGCCTTTCTTAATATTTTTTAACAAATTGACTATTATCCTGTTGCGGATCATTCGTTTTCGAATGTCCCTAAACTGTTGTTTCCTTCTACTATCATGCACAGAGTTATCTCTTGCTCTAGCAGTAACATTTTTGATTGGTCTTTCCTTTCCGTTTAAATTGCTTCTCTTTTTCTGGACTGAAACATTTTCTGTAGAAATACTTTTTTTACTACAAATATTTCTTATGAATGATTTCGTGGTCTTACCCGGAGCTTTCTTGGTCACTTGACAAGTTTTTTTTGTAGAGGACTGCTGCAATAATAGATGAACCTGCTGTCTTTGACGTTTTGTAGCCTTTCTAATTCGATTCTTAGTTGGCATTTTCAAATTTTGAAATGATCTGCAGTTGAATCTGTGGTAAAATATAATAAAAAATGTTATTAACCACTATTACCAAACAGTAAATCAATAACAGTCATCAAAAACTTAACACCCTACTTATTATTTTAACATAGAACAATTTTTAGTGCATTGGCAAATTTAGCAAAGAAATTGAATGCTTCTACATTTTACCTGTGTTGTTTTATATGTGACAAAATCACAAAGCAACAAAACACCTATATGAAACCTGACGCAGGTTTCATGTGGCACAGGACTTTACAGCATGACACATCTGCCTAGATGCATCAAGTTGTAAATAAGTCGCCACATAGCAAATCTTTTGCACCACCACTGCGTCACAAAAGTGACGCACAGTGGTACAAAACAGGCATACACCTATCATAAATCTATCCCTAACATTTTAAATGATTGATTCAGGATGACGATAAGGTGTGGCCTATCCAGAGGTTTGTTTGGGCCCAGATCTTTGGACTGGGGTGAATGTGTGACATTGATCCACATTCGGTCCATCACCTGTTTTGTTTGTTTGAGGTGAGGCCTACTCACGGTTGCAGATGAGATTTACGCTTGTTGAAGAATACAGAGGAGATAATACATGTGAAGGCCTACCAATGAAGTAAGTCATGTCCACTTCACTCTTGAACAAAGGCCAGATCTCTTTTGTGTCCGTGGACAGACCTAAACTTCATCTGCACAATGCTATTCATAAACTTAGGAAACACAGGTGATGTAATTGAAAAATGTGGAGTTTCTTTTCCTCAATTCACAATTACATCACCTGTGTTTCCTCAGTGACTTAAAATGTCCTTAAGACACATGAAAGCGTTTTTTGATTGCCCTTGCACCATTTTTGGGTCATTTTTAACATGGCTATGTAACTCCAAGAATCAAAATCTAAATTTGCCAAGCACAGGTGGGAGCATATTTACAAGAAACTTGCCCCACGGAGAAAGCTCTTCAATTTAAATGGGAAAAAATAACATCATAGACACTCAAATGCCTTATAAATATGCCCCAAACAACCTATGAAGCTCTAGCAGTACATATCCAGAAATGTAATTGATTTCAAAAAACGTTTTTAAACACAACATATAAATCAATTGTATACCTACATTCAAGAGGAAATGACTTAAAATGTCCTTAAGACACATGAAAGCGTTTTTTGATTGCCCTTGCACCATTTTTGGGTCATTTTTAACATGGCTATGTAACTCCAAGAATCAAAATCTAAATTTGCCAAGCACAGGTGGGAGCATATTTACAAGAAACTTGCCCCACAGAGAAAGCTCTTCAATTTAAATGGGAAAAAATAACATCATAGACATTCAAATGCCTTATAAATATGCCCCAAACAACCTATGAAGCTCTAGCAGTACATATCCAGAAATGTAATTGATTTCAAAAAACGTTTTTAAACACAACATGTAAATCAATTGTATACCTAGATTCAAGAGGAAATGACTTAAAATGTCCTTAAGACACATGAAAGCGTTTTTTGATTGCCCTTGCACCATTTTTGGGTCATTTTTAACATGGCTATGTAACTCCAAGAATCAAAATCTAAATTTGCCAAGCGCAGGTGGGAGCATATTTACAAGAAACTTGCCCCACGGAGAAAGCTCTTCAATTTAAATGGGAAAAAATAACATCATAGACACTCAAATGCCTTATAAATATGCCCCAAACAACCTATGAAGCTCTAGCAGTACATATCCAGAAATGTAATTGATTTCAAAAAACGTTTTTAAACACAACATATAAATCAATTGTATACCTACATTCAAGAGGAAATGACTTAAAATGTCCTTAAGACACATGAAAGCGTTTTTTGATTGCCCTTGCACCATTTTTGGGTCACTTTTAACATGGCTATGTAACTCAGAGAATCAAAATCTAAATTTGCCAAGCACAGGTGGGAGCATATTTACAAGGAACAAGCCCCACAGCGAAAGCTCTTAAATTAAAATGGGAAAAATAACATCAGAGATACTCAAATGCCTTATAAAGAAGCAGACACCATTTTTTCATTGTGATACATTTTAAAAGCATTCCTTTTCCTCAAAAACGATTTTCAAGTAATAATTTGAAAACACTGCACAGCTCCTATGTACAAAAACACCCTGACAGTGCTAATACTTCACATTATTTTCAATTACAATTTCTCAAAGAAACAAAATCGATTTGTAAAACACTTTAGACAAAGCAACATTTTAAAAACACAGCTTTCTTCATAATTTTGTCCTTAAAGCATACTATAGTCTATCTAAATTAAATAAATGTTTTCTCACCTTAGCAAATTCTTTATGAGTTTCAAAACAGTCTCAGAAATACACCAAATTGTCTTCAGCAGAACAAAGAGTATGCACTCCAGAGGCTGCAGCTATAGAAAGCACAGAAATGCAGATATTCATTACACATATCTCTCATGTTAGCCAATCAAAACTCTTCCCTCACTTTTTTCAAATCATAACCCTTCCCCCCTCTGCCCTCTCTGCCTTTTTTGCATAGCAACCACCTCCTGAAAGACCTCTGATGTTTGCAAGTTCACACAACAATGTTTCAATTGAACTCTGAACTCTCAGTGCACCTGCGTATCCAGTGCAATCTTTCAATAAATGTTTTTTTCTTGACAATTCAAATGACATCTTTCAAAGAACACATCCATGCACCCTAACTTTCTGTTTTCAGAAATGGAAATCCACCAATCACTGCTAATGAATCATTAGCACTGAAACTCCACAGTTTTTTTTCTTTACAAACTCCTACTGTTTCAACTGCCCTTTCATTACCACACTTCATCTGACTGCAGCACAACCTTCTCTCACCATGTTTTATGTCTGGATTGTTGGACATAGTTACATCTACTGGGCTCAAAGGTATGCTGAGAACAGAAATTTACCTAACCTCAATTTACAAGATGTGGAAATTAAGTGGTTGGGCCACAGAGGATTAAAATGTCACCAATTGATACCATTGGTGAAAACCTTTATGCATTTGCCAAAACCTGACCTGTTAATTGTGCACTGTGGAGGTAATGATTTGGGCACTTTGACTGGGGTAGGTCTGGAAATGCTTTTAAAGGACACCTTTGAGCAATTAATGGCACTTTTTCCTAAAACTGCCTTGGTATATTCAAATATATGCCAAAGACAGAAATGGAGGTGGTCGGACCAATTTTGTCCACAAATTGAGAAGTCGAGGAAGCATGTAAACAAATCTGTTTCAGCTTACATGAGAGACCATGGAATGGGCTCCATGTACAACAATAACTTGCGTTACTGCATGCAAGATATCTACAGAGGAGATGGAGTTCACTTCTCAGATGAGGGCAACAGAATTTTCATTTTGAATTTAAGACTGTGCATTGGTACCTACTTATAAGTACCTAAATGTACCATAAACCCAAAAGCTCTTCTCAGAGCTACCCTACATCTGATCACTCACAATTATTATTTTACTCTAACTTTTTTCTCTAATTTTCAACAAACTACGCTCCCCGGTAGGCGAACCGGAAGCTAACCGCGCGAAATTTCCAAAAAAAATGTTTTTTTCCCGCACATATGGGCCTCCTCAGCCACCCTCAGAAAACCTAGGGGGTCAAGATACGTCTACCGTGCCCCCTTCTACCCATTCTGAACATTATTTGCCCTCCATCTTGTATCTTAATTTGTCTGAAACACAAAATGGTGGACTCCCGTAACGCTGCTGGTTCGCGTACCGGGGAGCTCCCCGGGAAGCGGTCCATCAAAAAAGGTGGGAAAGTAATTTACAGAAAAACGACTGGAAACACTTTCACCAAATATAGATTAGCTCATACTACATACCATTCCCTGCCATTTTCATAAATTTGTTTGGAATTACATTTAGCCATTTAGCCTGTAGACCTATCTAAATACCCTGAGGTAAATTACTTCACAAAACACATCTGAAGTGTTGGAATTGACAACCAATGAAAATGTTACTTTCATTTTCAATTTTTTTTTTCCTGACATTTGATTGGTTATGTACCTGAATATATATAAAAGAAGAGAAGGAAACACAGCCATTTTCACTACTACTTCCTGAACTACATTTCAAGAGCCTTTTCACCTCCCTGTAAAGTAAATTGATAATTTGTAAGTGACACTTTAAATTAATTTGTAAAAACGTTTTTTGATAATTATTTACTGTCCCCCTGCTATAGTTATAGATACAGATAGGCTCCTCTGTTATATTTATTGATTGACTTACACTTCTCTGCTATAATTATGAATTTACTTACTTTAACTTCACTGTTAAAAAAACAGAACTACCTGTCTGAACTTAAACCCAACAGTGCCCTAACTCTTCTAATATAATTATTTTTTTATGCAATTTACAGCAAAAAATGGAAGGGGAGCACGAAAAAATCAATGTTTCCTTCGACATTACAACAGAAGAGATTTTAACTGAAGAAATTTTGGATGAAAATTTTATGGATGAGTCTTTTGATGAACAATTTATTGAAAGCTTACAAGACATAGAAACATGCATGTTTGAGGAGATTCCAGATGATGTAATGCTGGAAGTTTTATTGAACTATGAAAATTCTGACCAATAAATTTTTATTTAATCAAAATAAATAAATAAATAAAAAAAAACAACAAAACGAACAATCAATTAACATTCAATATTTGAAAAGTCTATAATTCTTTTTCCCTCATAGTACACTCCCCGGGCCGCTTACCGGTTCGCGAACCGGGAGCTTCCCACGCAAAAAAATAAAAAATAAAAAAAAATGTTAATGCCCCGCGGGGCCCTTTTAAAACCTCCTCATCAAACCTAGGGGGTCAGGGAGGATCTACTATGCCCCCTTATGGTCATTTCCCCCTTTGTTTTGGCCACCTCTTGTCTCTCGATCCTACCGAGAGACAAGATGGCGGCCGCTACGGACTGTTTAGAATGTTTACAGACACCGGAGAGCCAATCAGCTTCGCTTCGCAAAGCTCCATAACGCGAAAAGTACGCGAACCGGAGCACTGCCCGGAGCGCTGTCACAGATATATATCTTTTTTTGAACGTTAATTTCTCAAAATCCACTGGAGCACATATATTGAGACCTAGCAAAGGTACATCGGGCTAACAGTCCCTACAATTTTGCCAAGTTTCGTGCAAATCCATTCAGCCATTCGGGCTAAAAGTGAGGCCAACCGCCCTATGGCAATTAACATGGGAAAAACGCGTTTTGGGACCCCCCTTTTATCTCAGCCCCCCTTGACGAACACCCCCCAAATTTTCAGGGGCTGCTCAGAAACAGAATGTGCCATTTTCCTGAAAATCTCAGCCAATTCCGTCCACAAACGCCAAAGTTATTAGACATAGAATTTTCAAAAGTCCCATAGGGAAAAAATCCTAACTATATATACCTACTGGCGACCGCCAGTAGGTAATATATATATATATATATAAACATATATATATATATATATATATATATATATATATATATATATATATATATATATTCACAGAAAAAACCATAGGTTTTAGGCCATATATAGTTAGGAGTTTGCATTTACAAAACCTTGAAAATTCACTGAAAAAACCATTGGTTATAGACCATATATAGTTAGGGATTAGCCTTTTCAAAACCTTATTTTACTCACACAAAACCATTGAAATTTCATATATAGTTAGTTGCACTAACTATATATCGCGCACCCGCAATCCACTGCTGATGATGTCACATATTACATCATTCATGACATGGTTAGTGACATCACTGATGACATCACTGATGACATCTCAAATGACATCACTGATGACATCACTGATGACAACATCCAGTAACTGTATGTTTCTGTAAAGTTAAAATATGTCTTACATACTGAAGAATGAGTGGATGTATAAGTGTCTGGATGAAGGATTTAGTAGGTGCATGACTGACTGTATGAGTGAGTGATTAAATGTGTCTCACTGAGTGCATGGGTTAGTGACTAAACTGTCTTAATTTGTGCATCATTATGTCTGTTGTTCTGTAAACTGTTGCATGTGTTGATAAGTAGCTATATGAGTAACTATATGGGTTATTGATTGGTTGCCCAAGTATTTGTATGGGAGACTGAGTGTGTGTGTGGGTGGCTGGGAGGTGTATGACTCTGTGCATAGATGTGTGAGCAGTTGATTCACTAGATGTATGGTTTCAAAAGTGCATGTGGAAACAGCTGTATGGGCGGTTGACTGTGTGCATGAGTGTATTGGTGAGTGAATGGATATCTCAGTGCTACATGTCAAAGTAAGTACATATGTAAAACACAGTACATGTGAGAGTTGACATATATAAATAACTGTGCATAAGAGCCAGTGAATGTGTGAGTGGCTGTATGGATCATTGTGAACATGTATCAGGGATTGTATAAGAGAGTAAATATGTGTTAGTATATGTTTGAATAAGTAAGGTGTGTATAACTGTATAATTGAGAAAATGGAGGTGTGATTGATTTTTTGCATAACTGACTAGGTGTGTGAGTAACTCCATGGATGAGTGACAGTCTGTGACTGTCTGTTTACACTGATTGTATCTAAGGTTATATTAGAGTCTGAAGAGGTTCATGGTATTATCACATGAATGATATCATCAGTGATGTGATCAGTCATGTCAAATGAGATGTTATCAGTGATTTTATCAGTGATGTCATTTGAGATGTCATCAGTGATGTCATTTGAGATGTCATCAGTGATGTCATTTGAGATGTCATCAGTGATGTCATCAGTGATGTCACTAACCATGTCATGAATGATGTAATATGTGACATCATCAGCAGTGGATTGCGGGTGCGCGATATATAGTTAGTGCAACTAACTATATATGAAATTTCAATGGTTTTGTGTGAGTAAAATAAGGTTTTGAAAAGGCTAATCCATAACTATATATGGTCTATAACCAATGGTTTTTTCAGTGAATTTTCAAGGTTTTGTAAATGCAAATTCCTAACTATATATGGCCTAAAACCTATGGTTTTTTCTGTGAATTTCAATGTTTTTTTAATAGCAAATATCAAAAGCTGTCAAATGTCAAGTACGTGATAGGTAAAAACTTTTTCGTGTTTATGCACGCTGATGTGCTTTGAACGCTGCCCCCCCCCCCCCTCTTTTCTCTTAGTAGTACTCTCTCTTTGCAGATAGTGAAGAGTAGTTAACGCAGGCCTTTACCCCCGTTGTAATCCGTCGTGCCTGCTTGTCTCTCCATTTGATTGATTGTTATCCAAGCATTTACTGTTTTACAATTGATTCTCTTTGGTTCATTCTCTATTTACAAACAAGCACAAAGTCACAATACTCTGTTTAGTCTTTGCAGATAGTGAAAAATCGTGAAAAATCGTGTAAAAAAATAAAATTAATCGAGCAAAATCAGTAGGCCACTAATTGGATCTCTTTTTGACCTCGCTAAAATAGAAATATTAGGAACAACCCTTCATGAGAAATACGAAAATAGTGAGATGAACTGAGCTCCACACCATGAGGGCTGCAAGACAGCTCGGCTCCGTCACCCACCCCGCCCAAAATAACGACAAACCCTATGCAAATATAAAAAATATATACAACACACCAGCAAAGAAACAGGGTAAAACATTTTATTAAATAACTATTTACATAACTATTTTATACTTTTTATTGCCCGATCCGGCTAGCTCAATCGATCGAGCATGAAACTCATGCACTCTGATAGCAAGCGTTGCTACTGATGCTATGCAGACCAAAACTGGTTTTCAGTTTGTACATTTTTCTAGATTTTTCCATCCAAGGTTGGTTGAGTTTGTAGAACGATGGCTTCAGATTTTCAACATACGGTGTGGTGGCGCGGACTGGGAGGGGGCGGTTCGCTCCTGCTCCCTCCCCAAGTAAGATTTTCATACGTGAAAGTACGTTAATGGTTTTGGTCCCTGAGTTGCTTCGATGTCACTGCCATTCTCAAATGGCATAAGTTCTGGATGTTGGGTGCCATAGTTCAGAGTTCTGAGCAGCGCTTGTAACACTGTCTGAAGCTTATTTCCACCTACTGCAGCTTCACTATTCTCAAAGTAAGTGAGGGTCGTTTGTGGACCTGACTGCATTTGAAAACAATGTGATATGGTACCTCCCTAAACCGCTTGACGGAGGCCCCCGAGGGGCGGTGTGATGGCACGGACTCGGAGAAGACGCTTGGCTCCGACCCCCTCCCCAAGTCTTATAGCACCGGTTTAGCCTGAGATCGCCCCCGACATAGGTGGCCGGCTCCTGGGGTCCGGCGGAAATTTTTGCCTTTTGATGACTCTTCTATTCTGGACCTTGTCCCACAATCCGTTTGACCTGAAGACACGCTGTAGTGGGGCGCCCCTTTACCGTTTTAGTTGCCATTCCGCCCGCTTTTGCTACACTGTGCCTCTTCCGCCATTCAGCTGTTTACCGCCCGCTCTTGCGACTACAGCGTCTCGCTCACCATGTAGTTGAGTTGCTCCCGCTCTTGCGATGCAACGATAAGCGACTGCCACAGGACTCTCAAAATGGTGGCCGGCTCTTCAGATTTGGGCGTGGTCCACTAAAATGGCCCTGGGACACCTTGGAACTCGGACGCTTCCCTGATAGGGCTTGGGTCCCATTCTCGAAAGCGTCCCCTCAGCCGTGAAGATTCTACAAAAGTCTTGGGGGCCCCCGACTCCCGCAGGCTTCTGGTGGGGAGCGGCTGCCATGTTTGATCGTGGAATGGCCACGACGGACCTACGAGATGGTAGTGCTCTCATGCTGACGCCAGCTTTAGTCTGAAACATCCAGAAACACTGTAGACTACCAATTCGATCAGTTCCGGTATAGCCCCAACATGACCCGGTAGAGAAGAACTTGCCCTCCCCTCTTTGACTGATGGTTCTTGTTGCCTGTCCCCTCTGTTGTCATTTAACAGAACTTTTTGGACTGCTGAAAGGGGTTGTGTTCCGAACGCTGGTTGGTGGAGACATTTTGACTATATTCTTGACCTACGTTGTCGCGTAATGCGTTATATGACACGCCGCGTTAGCGCACCCGGAAGTGATCCGGGGCGCGGCGCGCAGCGCGTAACGTAAGCATAACAGGTCATGTGACTTGTTAATAAAACTTTTTATTGGTTCATTTTACTTTTGTTATTTTAATAATGAAAAGCTTGGTCATATGACCTAAAAAATACGCTTTTTATTGATTTCGAACTTTTTTTTTTTAAAACATATATGTTATAATATTCCAGGCTAATGTACTTTCCCGGAAAATTTACAACTGTCCTGCAAGTAAAATATATTCCTTTTTCGAGAAAAAGGGCGTTTCTTCGTTCCATGACGGAGCCGTTGAGTAAAAGAGACTCGGCCTGCTGTCTTAGTCGCCGATACGCCTGATTATCAGATTCTTATCGATCACTTTATGTTGCAGGAGTGGAAAACACAACTGCCCTTGACCATTTATCTTTACTGCGTTCCTACGTATTATACCTTTTATTCGTCATGTAATTGGACTGCTTTATTTCACTTGCCTTTTACTGATTCGAAAACAGTGACTAAAAGTAAAAACTTTACCAATGTAAATACTACTACCATGTTTTGTTTTAAAAACCTTTATTGTGAAAATGTCAGTATACAAATACGGGCCTATAACCACGTGGGCCGGCCATGGAGCAAACTGAAATCGTATATGATGAGGAGACATTTACATTATAGAGGAACGTAACGAGCGGGCCATTAGGTTGCAAGAACTAAGGTGTCTAACAGTTGCGGAATCGGTGGACGTACATTTTGTAATTAAATTACGACAGGGCCACTTACAAAAAAATCATCTAGATATACATTTGCGGGCAAGTACCATGGGTGACGTTAATTCGAACTTTCAATACTACAGTAATCAATAACACATCAGAACTTAATATCAATAGGGATGTCAAAATATTCAATCAATTCTCGTCCCCGCCCGCCACGAGCATCAAAACTGCATTCATATCTCGTGATATCAAAGTTGTTCAACCAGTACACAACAAGGAGTGACGAGTCCCATTTATACCGGCGCCATTTTGGGCGAGGCCGGGCAGGTCCAAGATATAGTCAAAATGTCTCCACCAACCATCGGCCAGACCAGAACCCATTTCGGCCCTTTATGCTACAAGATGGTGTCTTCCATTCAGAAAATATTGTTGGCAGCATTTTGAAAGGAAAGATAAACAGCCGTTCTCCTAGTGAGTCTCACATTGTTACATTTAGGAAGAATGTTGAAGAGTAGTATGTGGAAAATCTGAAGCCATTTTTCTACAAACTCTCAATCAGCCTTGGATGGAAAAAAAAATCCTGAAGAATGTACAAACTGAAAACCAATTTTTGTCTGTATAGCATCAACAGCAACGCTTGAGTCAGCTTTGTGTGAAGCCGCCATTTTGATTCAATCAATAACGTCCCCCTGCACACATTCAGGGACCTGGTCGTGTCTTCAGTTGAAACGGATTGTGGGACAAGAAGCAAAAAGGAAAAGGAAAAAAGTTCCGCCGGACCTCGGGAGCCGGCCGCCGATGTCATGCGCGATCTTTGGCCACACCAGGGCAATAGTGAAGCTGCAGCAGGTGCAAATAAGCTTCAGACAGTCTTACAAGCACTGCTCAGAACTCTCAACTATGGCACTCAACATCCAGGACTTGCCATTCGGATCTTGGCGCCTTGTGCTGGTTCCGACCTATTCACACATCGGTCCACTACTGACATCACCTCATAAGCCAACGGGGCACCCCACGCCGACTTTCGGCGCAGCATTGTAGGATGGCCACACCAGTGCGGCAACTTGCTGGACACCACCTCGGTGCCATCCGGATCTCGGCGCGTTCGAGTCACTGTACCGCAAAAGCGGGAGAAACTCAGCTGGACACGCCGTCTTTCGGCGCAGCATTGTAGGATGGCCACACCAGTGCGGCAATTTGCTGGACACCACCTCGGTGCCATCCGGATCTCGGCGCGTTGTGCTGCCTTCGGCCTACTGTAGCCGCAAGTGCGGACGCAACTCAGTTGGACGGCGAGTGAAACGCTAAGGGGCGCTCCACTGCAGCCGAGGAGCCTCCATCTTGGGGGAGACGCACAGCCCCCACTGACTGACGCGACCTCACAGGCCAATGGGGCGCCCCACGCCGACTTTCGGCGCAGCATTGTAGGATAGCCACACCAGTGCAGCAACTTGCTGGACACTAACTCGGTGCCATCCGGATCTCGGCGCGTTGTGCTGCCTTCGGCCTATTCGCACATCGGTCCGCTACTGACGCCGCCTCACGTGCCAACGGATTTTCTACGCTTTTTTTAGCCCTATGCCGCATAACAGGTCATGTGACTTGTTTATAAAACTTTTCATTGGTTCATTTTACTTTTGGTTTCCTAAAGATGGAAGGCTTGGTCATATGACCTAAAAATAACACTTTTCATTGGTTTAGAACATTTTTTTTTCCCAAACGATGAAAGCCCCACCTTGTTTCTGGATGATTCAGACTGAAGCTGGCGTCAGCATGAGAGCACCACCATCTCGTGGCTCCGTCGTGGTCATTCCGCGAGCAATCATGGCAGCCGCTCCCCACCGGAAGCCTGCAGGAGTCGAGGGCCCCCAAGACTTTTGTAGAATCTTCACGGCTGAGGGGACGCTTTCGAGAATGGAGCCCAAGCCCTAGCAGGCAAGCGTCCGAGTTCCAAGGTGTCCCAGGGCCATTTTAGTGGACCAGGCCCAAAACCGAAGAGCCGTCCGCGATTTTAAGAGTCCTGTGGCAGCCGCCTATCGCTGCACTGCAAGAGTGGGCGGAAGTCAACTACATGGTGAGCGAGACGCTGTAGCCGCAAGAGCGGGCGCAACTCAGCTGGATGGCCGCCACCTGGGGAGGCCCGTTCACGCCGCCTCCCCCACGCCCCCCCCCGGGCCGCCCCACGCCAATTTTCGGAGCAGCATTGTAGGATACCAAAACCAGTGCGGCAGTTTACTGGACATCACCTGGGTGCCATCCACATCTCAGCGCGTTCTGCTGCCTTGGGACTATTCGCACAACAGACCGCTACTGACGAGGCCTCCCCCCGCACCACCCGGGACGCCCCACGCTGTTTTTCTGAGCTGCATTGTAGGAAACCAAAAACCAGTGCAGCACCCAGGTAACATCACCTGGGTGCCGTCCAGAACTCAGCACGTTGTGCTGCCTTGGGACTATTCGCACAAAAGACAGCTTCTGACCATTGTTGCTTTTTTTTGTCAAAAATTTTTTAAATGTATTTACAGTTTTTGTTGCGTTCGTTATATTTAAAAGTTAATAAAGTTTTATAATCCTACTTTGTTGGAGTGCTATATATTTTTAAAAAATCGGGTGAATGGGGCCTTGAATCGGGTTATTGTCATGTGTGGGCTTTGCAAGTGTACTGCTACAGGATCGGACATTTCAAACTCAAATGTACGTTCTTTTTCTTACCTTTCCGAAGCATGGAGCGCAATAGCAGGCAGAGAAAGGGTGATGCAAGTGTTGAACACTGCCTGGCCTGGCAAGTTGCTGGCAGTGCCCCCCCCCCCCGCCCGCTCCTGAAAGAGGACACACACACACCGCCGCCCCAAGTACTTCACAGATCTTTAAAAGACCATGCGCTTGTTCATGAGGCTTAAATGGTTTATCACCCCTTCTAGAACCCCTGCATCGACCCTCTGACGTTTCCTGGAAGAATTACCACGCAACACAATACCAAGCCCTGTCACCTGAAACCCCCGAGGAATCGTGGGGCATATTATCAAGGGGGTTTATCTCCGCTTTTTTGGCTTTAAAAGCCAAGAAAGCGGAGATAAAATTATCTCCCTATTACCAAGCTGTCGCTAACACCAGTTAGTGACAGCTAAAAGGAGATAGCGACCATCTTGGGCCCCGCTTTGCATGTCAGTGATATTTATCACTAATGACATGCAAAGTGGGCGTGCCAAGATGTTAGCGACTGGAAACAGTCCCTAACATCGCTATCTCCTATTACCAACTTTTGGAGATATTCGCGCTTAGCGCGAATATCTCCAAAAGCTAACACCTGCCCTGAGCAGTTCTTAGCCATGTTATCCAATGGGAGGTGGATAACATGGCTAAGAGCATTTGCTCGATAATGCATGAATATCACTGACTTTTCAGCGATATTCATGCATTGCGGCCGTTTTTTATCGCATTTGCGATAAACCTTGCTAATAGCAAGGTTTATCTGTGATAAAAATCGCCGATGTGCGGCGATAATTTTTGTCTCTAAACAAGTTAGAGATAAAAAAATTTGCTAGTTGTTGGTAATATGCCCCCGGGTTTTTGCTTGCAGAAATCGGGAGGCGGGAGACTAGCACTGAAATCAGTAGTCTCACGCCTGAATCGGGAGGGTTGGCATGTCTGGATTCTCTACAGCTGGGGCCATAAACTACATCCGCAGGGCTAGGTGATAGCCTGGGACCGGCCTGGCATCTAAAATGGCTGC
Organism: Lissotriton vulgaris; assembly: GCF_964263255.1. NCBI lineage: Eukaryota > Metazoa > Chordata > Amphibia > Caudata > Salamandridae > Lissotriton > Lissotriton vulgaris. The sequence goes on from NW_028254558.1 coordinate 32,532, forward strand.
CGTGCACGACAAAATTGTGGCATTGGAAAAAAGGCAAGATGGCGCAGACAATGTTTATCAATAAGGATTCATTTATAACAAAATATTTTATCGCACTGACAAATTGGCGGTCAACACTTCCTGATTTCCATCGAATCGAACGTTAACAGACGTCACGCAGCAAAAAAAAAAAAAAGCTCACGCACAGCCGCTGGAAGACATGTATCAACATATATGAGCCTCCTCAGCCACCCTCAGAAAACATAAGGGATCAGGATACGTCTCCCGCACCCCCTTATACCTAGTAATTTAATTAAAACAAAACACAAAATGGCGAATTCCCGTTTCGCTACCAGTTTGCGGCCCGGGAAGCGCTTCTACCGTGAAAAATCAATTTTTTTTTCCCCACGGGACCCTTTAATAACCCCAACATCATTCCTAGGGGGTCAAGAGGGGAATACCTTGCCCCCTTTCATTAAATTCCCCCTTCGTTTTTCACCTCTTCTTCTCTCTCGATCCTACCGAGAGACAAGATGGCGCACGCACAGCCGCTGGAAGACATATATCAACATATATGAGCCTCCTCAGCCACCCTCAGAAAACATAAGGGATTAGGATACGTCTCCCGCACCCCCTTATACCTAGTAATTTAATTAAAACGAAGCACAAAATGGCGAATTCCCGTTTCGCTACCAGTTTGCGGCCCAGTTCGCGGCCCGGGAAGCGCTTCTACCGTGAAAAATATATATTTTTTTATTTTCCCCACGGGACCCTTTAATAACCCCAACAACATTCCTAGGGGGTCAAGAGGGGTATACCTTGCCCCCTTTCATTAAATTCCCCCTTCGTTTTTCACCTCTTCTTCTCTCTCGATCCTACCGAGAGATAAGATGGCGGCCGCTCCGGACTGTTTAGAATGTTGACAGACACCGGGGAGCCAATCAGCTTTGCATCGCAAATTTCCGTTTCGCGAAAAGTAAGCGGACTGGAGCGCAGCCCGGAGCGCTGTTACAGATATATATCTTGTTTTGAACGTTAATTTCTCAAAATCCACTGGAGCACATATATTGAGACCTAGCAAAGGCACATCGGGCTAACAGTCCCTACAATTTTGCCAAGTTTCGTGCAAATCCATTCAGCCGTTCGAGCTAAAAGTGAGGCCAACCGCCCTATGGAAATTAACATGGGGAAAACGCGTTTGGGACCCCCCTTTTTTCTCGGCCCCCCCTTGAGGAAACCCCCCCAAATTTTCAGGGGCTGCTCAGAAACAGAATGTGCCATTTTCCTGAAAATTTCAGCCGATTCCGTCCACAAACGCCAAAGTTATTAGACATAGAATTTTCAAAAATCCCATAGGGAAAAAATCCTAACTATATATACCTACTGGCGACCGCCAGTAGGTAATATATATATATATATATATATATATATATATATATATATATATATATATATATATATATATTACCTACTGGCGGTCGCCAGTAGGTAGTTATAGTTAGGATAATTTTCAATGTTAAATCTCAACATTCTATTTTGAATAACTTTGGCGCCGGTTGACGAATCTGCCTGAAATTTTCAGGAAAATGGTCTCATGGCGGTCCGGTCCTTCCCTGAAAGTTTGAGGGGGATTCGTCAAGCGGGGGCCGAGATAAAAGGGGGGTCCCAAAACGCGTTTTCCCCATGTTAATTTCCATAGGGCGGTCGATTTCACTTTTAGCCCGAACGGCTGAATGGATTTCCACCAAACTTGGCAAAATTGTAGGGACTGGTAGCCCGATGTGCCTTTGCTATGTCTCAAGATATGTGCTCCAGTGGATTTTGAGTAATTTAGGTTCAAAAAAATATATATATCTATAGGCGCTCTCCCGTGCGCGCACCCGAGTGCGCTCCAGGCGCGACACGCGACTTGCGCGCAGGAAGCTGATTGGATCTCAGTTGTCTGTAAACATTCTAAACAGTGCGGAGCGGCCGCCATCTTGTGTCTCGGTAAAATCGAGACACAAGGGGTTTGAAAAAAAAAGGGGCAAATGACCATAAGGGGGAAGAGTAGACCCCCTCTGACCCCCTAGGTTTGATGTAGGGACTAAAATAGGGTCCTGCAGGGCATTAAAAATTTTTTTTCGTTTTGCGCGGGGGAAGCGCATGGTACGCGCACCGGCGAAGCACGGGGAAAATCCAGGACCATATTTATGAAGGCCTTGCGCTGTTAGTTTTGCGCTTCCTGTGCGTCAATTTTTGTGACGCACCAGCGGTGTAAAAAAATGCGCATTGTTATGCAATATTTAAAAAGTGACGCATCTATCTAGATGCGTCACTTTTTAAATATAGTGCAACGAGGTACATTTTATTACACTGCTGGTGTTATGCGTCACTTTTCTGTGCGCACTCCTTATGACATTCCAGATGTGTCATATTTAATGTATGACGAATCATGTTGCAGATACAATATGGCGCAGAGTTTTAAAAAGTGACCCATGTACCTAGATGCGTCACTTTTTAAAAATAGCGTCAGGTATAATGCATGCAGAGGGGGTGTTCTCCCGCAAAAAGCTTTGTAATAGCGACGCAGTGAAATCTTTGAGATTTCACTGCGTCAGTTTTAGGATGCTGTTGCGTCAAAATCTTGTGCCTGCTTTACAGCAGGTGTTAGACTGAGGCAAGACCTTTCATATGCTGCTTTCCCCATTTGAAAGGACACATTACTGGAGTTGCGTCACTTTTGTGACGCACTCCAGCAATGCGTTACTTGGAATGTCATAAGGAGTGCGCACAGAAAAGTGACGCATTGCACCAGTAGTGTAAAAAAATGTGCCGCGTTGCGTTATATTTAAAAAGTGAGGTATCTAGGTAGATGGGTCACTTTTTAAAATCAAGCGCCACATTATATCTGCGTGAGGTATAATGCATGCAGAGGGGGTGTTCTCCCACTAAAAGCTTTGTAATAGCGACGCAGTGAAATGTTTGAGATTTCACTGCGTCACTTTTAGGATGCTGTTGCATCCTTTAAATATAGTGCAACGAGGCACATTTTATTACACTGCTGGTGTGATGCGTCACTTTTCTGTCCACAGTCCTTATGACATTCCAGATGTGTCATATTTAATGTATGACGAATCATGTTGCAAGGAGTTACAGATACGTCAGTATTTCTGACATATGTGTAAACATAAAAGTGATGCGAGGCCGGCGCAAAATTTTGACGCAATAGCATCCTAAAAGTGACGCAGGGAAATCTCATAGATTTCAGTACGTTGTTATTACCAAGCTTTTTGCGCGGGATTGCCCCCTCTGCATACATTATACCTGATGCAGATACAATATGGCGCAGAGTTTTAAAAAGTGACCCATGTACCTAGATGCGTCACTTTTTAAAAAATAGTGTCAGGTATAATGCATGCAGAGGGGGTGTTCCTTGCAAAAAGCTTGGTAATAATGACGCAGTGCGTCACTTTTAGGATGCAGTTGCGCCAAAATCTTGCGCCTGCTTCACAGCAAACCTTTCACATGGTGCTTTTTCCATGTGAAAGGACACATTACTGGAGTTGCGTCACTTTTGTGACGCACTCCTGCAATGCGTTACTTTTGTGTTTACAGATATGTCAGAAATACTCCAGTTTATTCACTGTGTCATAACTTTCTTTTCTAACACTCACCTTCTTTCATTCCTCCTACTTCACTTCCTTTCACCTCTCATACCTTTCTGTTCTTTCTTACTCATTCTCCTTTCAATTATCAATGCACTATATTTCACTTACTCTTCATTTTTTAAGATTATAGCTCTTTGATGAGAATTGGAGGTAGTTCTGAAAAGAACTTTTGGTTTTCTTCTTTTAACTGAAGAGGAACAAAAACAGGGAATAGAAACTGCTCAACAGGAGCAAAAAGAAAAGAAAAAAATTAGGGGTGGGAAGGGCAGTGATGGTTCTCCAATGCCCGAACCATGAGCAGGACACTTTGCTCCCCATAGGTGAGGAGTTGATTGCAGTATCTGCATTTGACGACCCCATGGTTGAATGCAGGTTGAATGTTTGCTACCTGCCCCTGAGATTGTTCTCTTCCAGAAGAAGTTGCTCCTCCTGTTGATGTAGAGGCCCCATCTCTGGGAACCTCCTGTGCCAGAGCCCTGACACTTTCCCGGGCAAAATTCTGGGGGTGCCTCCTCTCCACATGGCGAATCATGGTGAAGTTGCCAAAAGAGTATTTTTTTTGGGGGTTACCCCGTGACAGGACCTGTTTGCAGATCCTGCACTCTACTTTTGGTGCATTCACCTTCTTCTGGCCTTCTGGAAACTTAAAAAATTTCCAGATGAAATGTTCCTTCACCTTTGGGGTAGGAGGCTCTTCATCAATGAAGTCATCTTCACTGCTGGATGGTCTGGCAGCCATGATGAATCCAGGAATATGGAGCAGCAAAAAAGGCAGGTCTTTCAGTCACAAAAGTGAAAGAAGAAGTGAAGGAAATGGGTGGGGATTTCATTCATTGTAAAAAAAAACTGTTAGCAACCAATGAAAAGTGTTATTTGAGGGTCACATGACCCGACGCGTTTACGCTGCGCGCTCCGGAGCACTTCCGGGTGCGTTTACGCAGCGCGATCGTAGGCGCTTCCGGGGCGCAAACGTGGCGCGATCGTAGGCGCTTTTCCGTGCGTTTATGCGCCGCGCACGTATGCGCTTCCGAGGGCACTTACGTTGCGCGCCGAAGTGACGTCATCAATCTTTTATAGAAATGCATAATCATTTTCCATATTAAAAAAAACAAATTTTATTTGTATGGTACGAAATGTTTTGCATTATTATTAACTTTTCATTCATATTTTTTTTTCACGAACGACAGTTGCGCTCTGGGTGCGCTTTCAGATGAGCTCTCGGAGAAGCTTACAGGAGAGCTTAGCTGAAAGCTTCCCGGAGCGCGCACCCAGAGCGCAAAAGAAAAAAATTATAAGAAAAAATGAATACTTAAAAAAAACAGCAAATTGTAAAAAAAAAAAAGGTTAGAAACTCGATATACAAAGGAATTAGCATTTAAAAAACCTATGAAATTCACTGAAAAAACCATAGGTTTCACACCAGTTATAGTTAGGAATTAGCATTTAAAAAACCTATGAAATTCACTGAAAAAACCATAGGTTTCACACCAGTTATAGTTAGGAATTAGCATTTAAAAAACCTATTAAATTCACTGAAAAAACCATAGGTTTCACACCAGTTATAGTTAGCTGGAAATTTTACTGATATAAAACCATTGAAATTCCCACGTTATAGTTAGATGGACTCACTATAACTTGCGCGTGCAATGCACTGCTGATGATGTCTTATTAAGCCAGTTAACCAATCAATTTTTAAAAACCATCCATTTAGACACTTATTTAAACATTTATTCTTCCATCAACTTTTACATATACATATATAAAATATATTTATTTTTCAGAAAGACACACATTCACTGGATGGTGTCATCAGTGATGTCATGAGTGATGTCACTGACCATGTCATGAGTGATGTAATATGTGATGTCATCAGCAGTGCATTGCACGCGCAAGTTATAGTGAGTCCATCTAACTATAACGTGGGAATTTCAATGGTTTTATATCAGTAAAATTTCCAGCTAACTATAACTGGTGTGAAACCTATGGTTTTTTCAGTGAATTTAATAGGTTTTTTAAATGCTAATTCCTAACTATAACTGGTGTGAAACCTATGGTTTTTTCAGTGAATATATATATATATATATATATATATATATATATATATATATATATATATATATATATATATATATATATATATATATATATATATATATATATATATATATATATATATATATATATATATATATATATATATATATATATATATATTCACTGAAAAAACCATAGGTTTCACACCAGTTATAGTTAGGAATTAGCATTTAACAAACCTATTAAATTCACTGAAAAAACCATAGGTTTCACACCAGTTATAGTTAGGTGGAAATTTTACTCACATAAAACCATTGAAATTCCGACATCATAGTTAGTTGGACTCACTATAACTTGCGCGTGCAATGCACTGCTGATGGCGTCACATATTACATCACTCATGACATGGTCAGTGACATCACTCATGACATCACTGATGACATCTCAAATGACATCACTGATGACATCATCCAGTGAATGTGTATCTTTCTGAAAAATAAATATTTTTTATATATGTATATCTAAAGGTTGATGGAAGAATAAATGGGTAAATAAATGTCTAAATGGATGTTTTTTTGTGTAAAATTGATTGGTTAACTGACTTATTAAATGTATCTTGAATACATATATTAGCGAGTAATGTTTAAATATTTAAATATCTGTATCTGTGTCTCACTTTGTGTATAAGTGGCTGCATGGGTTGGTGAGTAGCTACATGAGAGTGTATATGGGTTATTAGTTGTTTTTTTGAGTATCAGTATCAGTGTCTGTATGGTTTGGTGGGGGATATTACTTAGAGCACAGATGCATGAATGAGTGACTCACTATTTGTATGTATTTTGAAGACAGTATGTGTGCAAGACTGTATGGGTGGATGATTGTGTGTATGGGTGGGTTAGTGAGTATGTGTTTTTATAATTGATTGTTTAAGAGAGTAAATATGTGTCCGTTTCTGTAGAAGTATGTGTAGTGGTGTGTATATAGCAGTATGATCAAGTAAATGGTTTTTTGATAGTTTATTTGCATGTGTGAATTTGTGTGTGAGTAACTATATGGATGAGTATTAGTGTGTAACAGGATGTATAGGTGTATGAGTACATATGATGAGTAAGTACATACATGAGTGACTATATAGAACTGTTGGTGAATGAGTGGATGTGTATGTAGATGTTGGAATTACCTAATAAGTTGTAATTTGGTATTGGTTTCTCCTTTTTTAAGAAAATGTTAGTTTCTATTTTTGAATGTGTGTGTCAAAGGTTATTTTATGCTGATAGGAGGTCTGCCACTTTGTCACAAGGATGTTGTCATCAGTGATGTCATTTGAGATGTCATGAGTGATGTAATATGTGACGTCATCAGCAGTGCATTGCACACGCAAGTTATAGTGAGTCCAACTAACTATAACGTAGGAATTTCAATGGTTTTATGCGAGTAAAATTTCCACCTAACTATAACTGGTGTGAAACCTATGGTTTTTTTCAGTGAATATATATATATATATATATATATATATATATATATATATATATATATATATATATATATATATATATATATATATATATATATATATATATATATATATACGCAAAAACTCCAAACACCACTTCCAGGTCAACCAGCGTCAGACCGGCGAGGGAACATAGGAGACGGACCAAAGAATGCGCTGCACAGGATCTTTATTTGCAGAGAAGCCGGTAAGCCAGAGGGCACTACGCGTTTCGGGCTAGGAAAGCCCTTGTTCACATGCCTATATATATATATATATTACGCTTGACAACCTTGTATTCCCAAGGAAGAAATGACAGCACTCGGGGGGTACCTTCACTCACACAGTAGTTTATTAACTACAAGCGCGCCACAGATGCGTTTCGGCTCGTGGCCTTCGTCAGTGTGTGTTTTACACGTGAACAACCGGTACATGATATAGATTGCAAAGTACACAGGTTACACCTCTCAGTCGACATCGACAGAGGACCACAACTCTCCCAGCCATCGCGGGCGCCATCTTGTAACGGCAAAATATACATACATTTATATTCACAATGAATGTACTGCACGTAATCATACCTACAGATAGGTAAATATGCGTAGATGGGAGATGTTATTCACCATACTAGTGGATTTTTATACACTGTTAAATATAGCCGTGGATCGGCAATGGTCCCCTAAAACAAAGAGAGATTACTCAATGTGCAACCTGTAGTGCAAAGTTGTATACATCAATGGATAGACCGTAAACATATCATACAAAGTGCAAAGGGTGAGGGGTACCAAACAAAGAACGTGAAGATATGCCAGTGGTGTATTATGCTCTAGTTACTGTTACCTAAACAAGTAACATAGGAGACAAAGAGCCCTTCGAATCCTATTAAAATACCGCTTAACATAAGCAATGTGTATATAAACAAAATTAAAAAGAGAGAGATATAAATAGAATTTCTGCATGTGTGGATTTCATGTGGGTTAGAGAGGCAGTTTGTCAATTCATCTTAGTAACCTCCCCCACACGCTATACAGAAACCTATGATATATATACACACATACACGCAGTAATAATATATACACTGTGACCCATATTTCAGCAAAAGTAGAATACAGTTAATTGTGAGAACAGCCATGTTGTTATTTGCCTAGATGGACGACCATTTCTTCCCCACTGTTCATCCCTTTGGGCCACTTCGTGGAGAGATCTATAATGTAGCGTGACTCGAGTCTGCGTAGTCGTCACAGACGGTCACCCCCTCTAGCATTGTTTTTTATGGTATCAAGACCAAAATACTGGAGCTGATTGCGGTCCCTGTTGTGTTTCTTGGCAAAATGCCGGGAAACTGGGTATGCCTGATCGGCTTTATCGATGGCTCTTAGGTGTTCTAAAATCCGCAACTTCAGCATATTGATGGTGCTCCCTATGTAGCGAAGGCCACAGGGGCACACCAAACAATAAACAGCTAGGGGAGTGCTGCAGGTGATAAACTTTTTTATGTGCAGTTTTTTGCCGGTGTCTTGGTTGTCCACGAAAGTACTCTTCTACTCCCGGCACACGCTTTGCATTTCCCACAAGGGAAGAAACCACTCATGGATTTTAAGGTGTTACTTTTAGGCAGTGGTTTCTCCAAGTGGCTGGTCACCAGATAATCTCTTAGAGATCTAGTTTTATTAAAGGTTATCAATGGGTGATCAGGTAGGTCGTCTTTGATGGTACTATCCGTCTTGAGAATATGCCAATTCTTTCGCAGCATAGATCTAAGGTCATTAGCTCCAGCTGAAAAAGGGGTTATTAGCCTAAACTTCCCTGTGCCGATATCGGCTTTCTTGATGGCAGGTTTAGTGGTGATTAATGAGTCTCTAGGGATAGCCCTTACTTTCTTCAAGGTGTTTTTCAGAAGAGACTCACCATACCCCCTGACCTTAAATGGGTCACACACTCATTAGCTGCTTCATCAAAGTCTTCTAGTCTTGAACAATTCCTACGGAGCCTGAGAAGCTCTCCGTAAGGAATGCTCTTGACTTGTTGGGGAGGGTGGCTACTGCTGGCAAAAAGAGTAGAATTGCCAGCGGTTGCTTTCCTGTGTAGAGCTGTTTGAATTTGCTGGTCTTGTGAAAACACTTTCAGGTCTAGATATTCAGCTGATGTCGCACTTACTGTCCCTGAAAAATGTAAATTATAGGCGTTCTCATTCAGTTTGTCAATGAAGGCATGTGCTGTTACTAACGGGCCCCGCCAAACAATAAACAGGTCGTCGATGTACCTAAACCAACCCTCCGTCCTCCCTTCCACTCCATCCACCATGCAGCTCCTGGGTACCTGCTCCTCCCACCAGCCAACGAAAAGGTTCGCGTAGCTGGGAGCGAAGCAGGTACCCATCGCCGTACCAGACACCTGTCTAAACAATTGATCTTCAAATAGAAATATGTTATTGTTCAAACAAAACTCGGTGAACTCAAGAATCATAACGTTATGAGTCGTAAATCTCAGTTGTCTCGAGTTCAGAAAATGCTGGATAGCCTGTAAGCCCTGTTGATGGTCATTAACAGTGTACAAGCTAGTGATATCAAGTACAATCAATAGGCAGTCTTGATCCCAATTCACATTCCTTATTTGGTTCAAAAAGTCCTTGGTGTCCCGTACATATGAGGGTAAAGTCAATACCAAGGGAAATAAGAATTTGTCTATAAATCGGGACATGTTTTCAGTGAGGCTGCCAATTGAAGAGACAATAGGACGGCCCAGAGGAAATAGGCTGTCCTTATGTAGTTTTGGCAGATGGTAAAAGGTTGGTGTAAGTGGTTGAGTGGTCCGGAGATAGAGAAATTCATCTTTACTGAGCATATTGCAATTATGCCATTTCCCTATTAGTTTATCGTAGCTCCGGATGCTCTCCAAGTAAACATCGTTGGTACATTTGACGTAGAACTTGGTGTCGTCTAATTGGCGTAGGCTTTCAGATCTATAGTATTCTCTGGTAAGGAGTACAACATTGCCCCCTTTGTCCGAAGGCTTTATGATGATTTTTTCATCCTTCATGAGATCTTGTAGGGCCATTTTTTGTTGTTCTGTAATGTTGTACTTGACAGAATGGTTTATCTTTCTGTATTGCATGAGTTCTTGGGTCATGGCTTCAGAAAAGGCGTCGATCGCATCCCAGGGCATCTGCGGGACAAATGTTGATGGAGGTTTGTATCCGCTCTCTTCGCGATCTTGTTCTATACCCAACGCAAGAGCTCTTTGTCCTCTATTCAGTAGTCCAGATGGGTCCTGTGTATGATCTTCAGCACGCAGTTCTTCAAGAGTTTCAAGAGCTTCAATTTCTCTGCCCGTGAGGGCATCCGTAGCTGTTACTCTGATTCCTACCCCGGCTTTTTCTTTCAAGTGGGGTCGTAGTTTGAAGTACTTGTGCAACTTCAACTTGCGTGTGAACCTAAAGAGGTCTATTCTTGTTTGGGTGTATTCGAGGGGGGTACTGGGGCAAAACGTCAGTCCAAGGCTGAGTAAATTTGTTTCAGTATTGGTTAGAGTTCTTTCAGTCAGGTTGACCACCGTCAGATTTTGTCTGGTGGTTTCTGCAGCCTGAGTCAGTTTTTGTTGCTCCGTGTCCGATTGCCCCAATTGTTGGGCTTGGCTCTGCCTCTTCCCCTTCCGCCGCCGCTTGCCGCCGCCCCCTCTCCTTGTCCGCCTTGTTTTTTTGTTGTTTTCTGTTGTTGTTCTGCCATGTCCGGTGGTTTTATCTTGCCGCCTCTTAACCAGGTTCCCTTGATGACATCGTATTCCTGATGAAAAGGGGTCTTTTCACTGTCATTTTGCGTTGGTCTTGATCTCTGTCGGGCTTTGGCTGGCAACCTTGTTGCTTGTTGCTCGTCTCCGGATTCACCCTCCGTTACATCGGATTCAGACGTGAGGAGTTCGGGTGCTGGGGTAGTTCTTGACTGTAGTGCTTGGCGCGAGGCATCATATTTTCTAGCATATGTCAAGATGCGCCCCTGTTGATAGTCATCCTCATCTCTTTCGTACTTCTCTTGTTTCCTAGTACGTATTTTCTGTTCGTATTTGGTGAGGCGTGCCTTCATATCATTTTTTAGTTGAAGCACTAACTCTTTATCTGATTCCCCTTCTAATATCTCCTCTAGATTTTTTATCTCCTCCAACGCCTTCTCACGGTCGCTCCAAGCATACTTAATTAGTATCTTGAGGGTCCCTTCCGTGTACGAGGCTGTATGTGATTCCCAATCCGTGAGCAGCTGGGGGTCAGGGTTCTCATAAGATGGCACAGTGTGGACCCTTAGCCCGCGTGGTACTCTCTTCACCTCGACATAACTGGTGAGGCTTGTGGTCTCCCACCATTTACGTGTCTCGCGTTCATGCAGCCTTTCCAGTTTAACCATCATATCCTTAATTTTAGCATTCTGTGGGTCTGCTACTGGCACATCCTCATTGGTCCTCTCACGTCTCTCACGCTGTCTAAACATGTCTTTTGCCGCCGTGCGGCGTTCTGTTTCTGAGAACATGGTGCCGGTTTTCAATTGCGCTTCTTGCTAGATGTGAAGCATGCGCAATATTTTGTAGGCTTAGCTTGTGGTGTCTGTGTGAGAAGGGTAGCCCCCCTGGCGCTCTGCCCAAATGTCCGCTCCCTCATACGAGATTCACATGAGTGGCGAGAAAAATTAAGTCAGACGGCGGTCCGCTTACCCGTCTCAATGTTCTGAACGACTCCAATGGGGGACCACGGCTCGCCGGCGTCCTCCAGGATTCAGCTCGTACTGACCGAGGCGGGGGTGGAACAATCCGAAATAGACTCTCCTGCTGGCTGGCGGATGGGCGGTGCACAGAAAATAGATGAGTTCGCCGCTCCTTTTCCTTCATAAATCCTGTGCACTCGTGGGCGGGTGCTGTCGGCGGCTCGAAGGACGCCGCGTAACACTACGCTCGACAGCCTTGTATTCCCAAGGAAGAAATGACAGCACTCGGGGGGTACCTTCACTCACACAGTAGTTTATTAACTACAAGCGCGCCACAGACGCGTTTCGGCTCGTGGCCTTCGTCAGTGTGTGTTTTACACGTGAACAACCGGTACATGATATAGATTGCAAAGTACACAGGTTACACCTCTCAGTCGACATCGACAGAGGACCACAACTCTCCCAGCCATCGCGGGCGCCATCTTGTAACGGCAAAATATACATACATTTATATTCACAATGAATGTACTGCACGTAATCATACCTACAGATAGGTAAATATGCGTAGATGGGAGATGTTATTCACCATACTAGTGGATTTTTATACACTGTTAAATATAGCCGTGGATCGGCAATGGTCCCCTAAAACAAAGAGAGATTACTCAATGTGCAACCTGTAGTGCAAAGTTGTATACATCAATGGATAGACCGTAAACATATCATACAAAGTGCAAAGGGTGAGGGGTACCAAACAAAGAACGTGAAGATATGCCAGTGGTGTATTATACTCTAGTTACTGTTACCTAAACAAGTAACATAGGAGACAAAGAGCCCTTCCAATCCTATTAAAATACCGCTTAAAATAAGCAATGTGTATATAAACAAAATTAAAAAGAGAGAGATATAAATAGAATTTCTGCATGTGTGGATTTCATGTGGGTTAGAGAGGCAGTTTGTCAATTCATCTTAGTAACCTCCCCCACACGCTATACAGAAACCTATGATATATATACACACATACACGCAGTAATAATATATACACTGTGACCCATATTTCAGCAAAAGTAGAATACAGTTAATTGTGAGAACAGCCATGTTGTTATTTGCCTAGATGGACGACCATTTTTTCCCCACTGTTCATCCCTTTGGGCCACTTCGTGGAGAGATCTATAATGTAGCGTGACTCGAGTCTGCGTAGTCGTCGCAGACGGTCACCCCCTCTAGCATTGTTTTTTATGGTATCAAGACCAAAATACTGGAGCTGATTGCGGTCCCTGTTGTGTTTCTCGGCAAAATGCCGGGCAACTGGGTATGCCTGATCGGCTTTATCGATGGCTCTTAGGTGTTCTAAAATCCGCAACTTCAGCATATTGATGGTGCTCCCTATGTAGCAAAGGCCACAGGGGCACACCAAACAATAAACAGCTAGGGGAGTGCTGCAGGTGATAAACTTTTTTATGTGCAGTTTTTTGCCGGTGTCTTGGTTGTCCACTGAAAGTACTCTTCTACTCCCGGCACACGCTTTGCATTTCCCACAAGGGAAGAAACCACTCATGGATTTTAAGGTGTTACTTTTAGGCAGTGGTTTCTCCAAGTGGCTGGTCACCAGATAATCTCTTAGAGATCTAGTTTTATTAAAGGTTATCAATGGGTGATCAGGTAGGTCGTCTTTGATGGTACTATCCGTCTTGAGAATATGCCAATTCTTTCGCAGCATAGATCTAAGGTCATTAGCTCCAGCTGAAAAAGGGGTTATTAGCCTAAACTTCCCTGTGCCGATATCGGCTTTCTTGATGGCAGGTTTAGTGGTGATTAATGAGTCTCTAGGGATAGCCCTTACTTTCTTCAAGGTGTTTTTCAGAAGAGACTCACCATACCCCCTGACCTTAAATCGGGTCATACACTCATTAGCTGCTTCATCAAAGTCTTCTAGTCTTGAACAATTCCTACAGAGCCTGAGAAGCTCTCCGTAAGGAATGCTCTTGACTAGTTGGGGAGGGTGGCTACTCCTGGCAAAAAGAGTAGAATTGCCAGCGGTTGCTTTCCTGTGTAGAGCTGTTTGAATTTGCTGGTCTTGTGAAAACACTTTCAGGTCTAGATATTCAGCTGATGTCGCACTTACTGTCCCTGAAAAATGTAAATTATAGGCGTTCTCATTCAGTTTGTCAATGAAGGCATGTGCTGTTACTAACGGGCCCCGCCAAACAATAAACAGGTCGTCGATGTACCTAAACCAACCCTCCGTCCTCCCTTCCACTCCATCCACCATGCAGCTCCTGGGTACCTGCTCCTCCCACCAGCCAACGAAAAGGTTCGCGTAGCTGGGAGCGAAGCAGGTACCCATCGCCGTACCAGACACCTGTCTAAACAATTGATCTTCAAATAGAAATATGTTATTGTTCAAACAAAATTCGGTGAACTCAAGAATCATAACGTTATGAGTCGTAAATCTCAGTTGTCTCGAGTTCAGAAAATGCTGGATAGCCTGTAAGCCCTGTTGATGGTCAATAACAGTGTACAAGCTAGTGATATCAAGTACAATCAATAGGCAGTCTTGATCCCAATTCACATTCCTTATTTGGTTCAAAAAGTCCTTGGTGTCCCGTACATATGAGGGTAAAGTCAATACCAAGGGAAATAAGAATTTGTCTATAAATCGGGACATGTTTTCAGTGAGGCTGCCAATTGAAGAGACAATAGGACGGCCCGGAGGAAATAGGCTGTCCTTATGTAGTTTTGGCAGATGGTAAAAGGTTGGTGTAAGTGGTTGAGTGGTCCGGAGATAGAGAAATTCATCTTTACTGAGCATATTGCAATTATGCCATTTCCCTATTAGTTTATCGTAGCTCCGGATGCTCTCCAAGTAAACATCGTTGGTACATTTGACGTAGAACTTGGTGTCGTCTAATTGGCGTAGGGCTTCGGATCTATAGTATTCTCTGGTAAGGAGTACAACATTGCCCCCTTTGTCCGAAGGCTTTATGATGATTTTTTCATCCTTCATGAGATCTTGTAGGGCCATTTTTTGTTGTTCTGTAATGTTGTACTTGACAGGATGGTTTATCTTTCTGTATTGCATGAGTTCTTGGGTCATGGCTTCAGAAAAGGCGTCGATCGCATCCCAGGGCATCTGCGGGACAAATGTTGATGGAGGTTTGTATCCGCTCTCTTCGCGATCTTGTTCTATACCCAACGCAAGAGCTCTTTGTCCTCTATTCAGGAGTCCAGATGGGTCCTGTGTATGATCTTCAGCACGCAGTTCTTCAAGAGTTTCAAGAGCTTCAATTTCTCTGCCCGTGAGGGCATCCGTAGCTGTTACTCTGATTCCTACCCCGGCTTTTTCTTTCAAGTGGGGTCGTAGTTTGAAGTACTTGTGCAACTTCAACTTGCGTGTGAACCTAAAGAGGTCTATTCTTGTTTGGGTGTATTCGAGGGGGGTACTGGGGCAAAACGTCAGTCCAAGGCTGAGTAAATTTGTTTCAGTATTGGTTAGAGTTCTTTCAGTCAGGTTGACCACCGTCAGATTTTGTCTGGTGGTTTCTGCAGCCTGAGTCAGTTTTTGTTGCTCTGTGTCCGATTGCCCCAATTGTTGGGCTTGGCTCTGCCTCTTCCCCTTCCGCCGCCGCTTGCCGCCGCCCCCTCTCCTTGTCCGCCTTGTTTTTTTGTTGTTTTCTGTTGTTGTTCTGCCATGTCCGGTGGTTTTGTCTTGCCGCCTCTTAACCAGGTCCCCTTGATGACATCGTATTCCTGATGAAAAGGGGTCTTTTCACTGTCATTTTGCGTTGGTCTTGATCTCTGTCGGGCTTTGGCTGGCAACCTTGTTGCTTGTTGCTCGTCTCCGGATTCACCCTCCGTTACATCGGATTCAGACGTGAGGAGTTCGGGTGCTGGGGTAGTTCTTGACTGTAGTGCTTGGCGCGAGGCATCATATTTTCCAGCATATGTCAAGATGCGCCCCTGTTGATAGTCATCCTCATCTCTTTCGTACTTCTCTTGTTTCCTAGTACGTATTTTCTGTTCGTATTTGGTGAGGCGTGCCTTCATATCATTTTTTAGTTGAAGCACTAACTCTTTATCTGATTCCCCTTCTAATATCTCCTCTAGATTTTTTATCTCCTCCAACGCCTTCTCACGGTCGCTCCAAGCATACTTAATTAGTATCTTGAGGGTCCCTTCCGTGTACGAGGCTGTATGTGATTCCCAATCCGTGAGCAGCTGGGGGTCAGGGTTCTCATAAGATGGCACAGTGTGGACCCTTAGCCCGCGTGGTACTCTCTTCACCTCGACATAACTGGTGAGGCTTGTGGTCTCCCACCATTTACGTGTCTCGCGTTCATGCAGCCTTTCCAGTTTAACCATCATATCCTTAATTTTAGCATTCTGTGGGTCTGCTACTGGCACATCCTCATTGGTCCTCTCACGTCTCTCACGCTGTCTAAACATGTCTTTTGCCGCCGTGCGGCGTTCTGTTTCTGAGAACATGGTGCTGGTTTTCAATTGCGCTTCTTGCTAGATGTGAAGCATGCGCAATATTTTGTAGGCTTAGCTTGTGGTGTCTGTGTGAGAAGGGTAGCCCCCCTGGCGCTCTGCCCAAATGTCCGCTCCCTCATACGAGATTCACATGAGTGGCGAGAAAAATTAAGTCAGACGGCGGTCCGCTTACCCGTCTCAATGTTCTGAACGACTCCAATGGGGGACCACGGCTCGCCGGCGTCCTCCAGGATTCAGCTCGTACTGACCGAGGCGGGGGTGGAACAATCCGAAATAGACTCTCCTGCTGGCTGGCGGATGGGCGGTGCACAGAAAATAGATGAGTTTGCCGCTCCTTTTCCTTCATAAATCCTGTGCACTCGTGGGCGGGTGCTGTCGGCGGCTCGAAGGACGCCGCGTAACACTACGCTCGACAGCCTTGTATTCCCAAGGAAGAAATGACAGCACTCGGGGGGTACCTTCACTCACACAGTAGTTTATTAACTACAAGCGCGCCACAGACGCGTTTCGGCTCGTGGCCTTCGTCAGTGTGTGTTTTACACGTGAACAACCGGTACATGATATAGATTGCAAAGTACACAGGTTACACCTCTCAGTCGACATCGACAGAGGACCACAACTCTCCCAGCCATCGCGGGCGCCATCTTGTAACGGCAAAATATACATACATTTATATTCACAATGAATGTACTGCACGTAATCATACCTACAGATAGGTAAATATGCATAGATGGGAGATGTTATTCACCATACTAGTGGATTTTTATACACTGTTAAATATAGCCGTGGATCGGCAATGGTCCCCTAAAACAAAGAGAGATTACTCAATGTGCAACCTGTAGTGCAAAGTTGTATACATCAATGGATAGACCGTAAACATATCATACAAAGTGCAAAGGGTGAGGGGTACCAAACAAAGAACGTGAAGATATGCCAGTGGTGTATTATACTCTAGTTACTGTTACCTAAACAAGTAACATAGGACACAAAGAGCCCTTCGAATCCTATTAAAATACCGCTTAACATAAGCAATGTGTATATAAACAAAATTAAAAAGAGAGAGATATAAATAGAATTTCTGCATGTGTGGATTTCATGTGGGTTAGAGAGGCAGTTTGTCAATTCATCTTAGTAACCTCCCCCACACGCTATACAGAAACCTATGATATATATACACACATACACGCAGAAATAATATATACACTGTGACCCATATTTCAGCAAAAGTAGAATACAGTTAATTGTGAGAACAGCCATGTTGTTATTTGCCTAGATGGACGACCATTTCTTCCCCACTGTTCATCCCTTTGGGCCACTTCGTGGAGAGATCTATAATGTAGCGTGACTCGAGTCTGCGTAGTCGTCGCAGACGGTCACCCCCTCTAGCATTGTTTTTTATGGTATCAAGACCAAAATACTGGAGCTGATTGCGGTCCCTGTTGTGTTTCTCGGCAAAATGCCGGGCAACTGGGTATGCCTGATCGGCTTTATCGATGGCTCTTAGGTGTTCTAAAATCCGCAACTTCAGCATATTGATGGTGCTCCCTATGTAGCGAAGGCCACAGGGGCACACCAAACAATAAACAGCTAGGGGAGTGCTGCAGGTGATAAACTTTTTTATGTGCAGTTTTTTACCGGTGTCTTGGTTGTCCACTGAAAGTACTCTTCTACTCCCGGCACACGCTTTGCATTTCCCACAAGGGAAGAAACCACTCATGGATTTTAAGGTGTTACTTTTAGGCAGTGGTTTCTCCAAGTGGCTGGTCACCAGATACTCTCTTAGAGATCTAGTTTTATTAAAGGTTATCAATGGGTGATCAGGTAGGTCGTCTTTGATGGTACTATCCGTCTTGAGAATATGCCAATTCTTTCGCAGCATAGATCTAAGGTCATTAGCTCCAGCTGAAAAAGGGGTTATTAGCCTAAACTTCCCTGTGCCGATATCGGCTTTCTTGATGGCAGGTTTAGTGGTGATTAATGAGTCTCTAGGGATAGCCCTTACTTTCTTCAAGGTGTTTTTCAGAAGAGACTCACCATACCCCCTGACCTTAAATCGGGTCACACACTCATTAGCTGCTTCATCAAAGTCTTATATATATATATATATATATATATATATATATATATATATATATATATATATATATATATATATATATATATATATATATATATATATATATATATATATATATATATATATATATATATATATATATATATATATATATATATATATATATTAAGCTAA